>NW_027202360.1:1800000-2045000 GCF_024711535.1 Dipodomys merriami | reverse complement strand
TAACACTAACCCTAACCCTAACACTCACACTAACCCTAACACTAACCTTAACTGTAACCCTAAACCTCACCCTGACCCTAACCCTAACTCTAAACCTCATCCTAACCCTAACCCTAACCCTCAACATCACCCTCACCCTTACCCTTACCTTAACCTTAACCTTACCCCTAACCCTAAGAATAACTCTAACCCTAACCCTAACCATAAACCTCACCCTCACCGTAACTCTAACCCTAACACAAACCCTCACACTAACCCAAACTCTGAAACTAAACCTAACGCTAAAAGTCACCCTAACCCTAAACCTAACTCTAACCCTAACCCTAGCACATACCCTAACCCTAATCTTAACCCTAACCCTCACTCTAACCCTCACTCTAAACATAAACCATAACCTAACCCTAAATCTAACCCTCAACTTCACCCTCAGCCTCACCTAACACTAACCCTAACCCTAACCCTCACACTCACAGTCACAGTAACCCTAATCCGAACACTAACCCCAAACCTAACCCTAAAACTAACCCTAAACCTAACCCTCAACCAAAAGCTCACTCTAAACCTAACCCTAACCCTAAACCTCACCTTCACCCTAACCCTAATCCTAACCCTAACCATCACCCTCACCCGCACCTTAAACTTAATCCTAATCCTAACCCTAACCCTAACTGTAAAACTAACTATAACCCTAACCCTAACACTAACACTAACCCTAATCCTCAACCCCACCCTCACCCTCAGCCTAAGCCTAAGCCTGTCCCTAACACTAACCCTAACTCTAACCCTAAACCTCACCCTCACCCTAACCCTATCTCTAAACCTAACCCTAATCCTCACCCTGACCCTAACCCTAACCTTCACCTGCAACCTCAGCCTCACTGTAACTCTAACCCTAACCCTAACAATAACACTAATCCTAAACCTAACGATCAACCTAAACCTAATCCTCACCCCCACCCTCACCCTCAGCCTAACCCTAAGCCTAAGCCTAACCCTAACACTAACCCTCACCCTCACTCTAACCCTAACCCTAATCCTAACCCTAACCCTATCCCTAAACCTCAACCTAACCCTCACCCTCACCCTAATGCTAGCACTAAACCTAACCCTAACCCTCACCCTAACCCTCCCCCTAACCTGAACTCAAACCCTAAACTTCACCAGCACCCTTACACTAACCCTAACCCTAACCCTAAACCTCACCGTAAACCTCACCCTAAAGACACCCTCACCCTCACTCTCAATGTGAACGTAACTCTAACCCTAAGCCTAACAATAACAGTAACCCTAACCCTAACAATAACCATAATCCTCACCCTGTGCCTCATCCTCAAGGCAAACTTAACACTAACCATAACACTAAAAATAACCCTAAACCTAACCCTAAGCCGAAGCCTAAGCCTAACCTTAACCCTAACCCTAACCATAAAACTAACCCTAACCCTAACACAAAACCTAACCCTAGCCCTAACCCTATATCTAAACCTCATCCTAACCCTCACCCTAAACCAAACCCTAATCCTCACCCTAACACTAACCCTAACCCTCACCCTCACTCTCAGCCTAAGCCTAAGCCTAAGCCTATGCCTAACCCGAACTCTAAACCTCACCCTTGCCCTCACCTTATACCTAACCCTAACACTAACCCTAACTCTAACCCTAAACCTCACCATCACCCTAAACCTAACTCTAACCCTAAACCTAAAACTAAACCTCACCCTAAACCTACACCTAACCCTCACCCTCAACCTCACCTTAAACAGAACCCGAACCCTAACAATAACCCTAACACTAAACATAACCCTCACCCTAACCATAACCCTCAACATAACCCTAACCCTCAATCTACCCCTCACCCTCACCCTAACCGTAACCCTAACCCTCACCCTAACCCTAACCCTAAACGTAACCCTTACCCTCACCTTAACCCTCAGCCTAAACCTAAGCCTAAACCTAACCCGAACCCTCACACTCATCCTCATAATATCACTAATCCTAAACCTAAGCATAACCCTAACCCTAAACCTCAACCTAACCCTAACCCTAATCCTAACCCTAACACTAACACTAACCCTAGCCCTAACCCTCAACCTAACCCTCCCCCTAACCCTCACCCTAACCCTAAACCTCATCCTAACCCTCACCTTCACCGTAACCCTAAACCTAACCCAAACCCTCACCCTAACCCTAACCCTAATCCGAACCCGAACCCTAAACCTCACCCTAAACCTAAACCTAACCCTCACCCTCAACCTCACACTAACGGTAAACTTAACCTTAACGATAACACTAACAATAATCCTATCCCCACCCCGAATCCTAACCCTCACCCTCACCCTAAACTTAACCCTCACCCAAACCCTTACCCTCACCCTAACACTTACCCTCATCCTAACACTAACCCTAACCCAAACCCTAACCCTAACCCTAACACTCCCCCTACCGCTATATCTAACCCTCAACCTCACCCTCACCTTCACCCTAACTCTAACACTAACACTAACCCTAACTCTAACCCTAAACCTCACCCTCACCCTAACCCTAACTCTAACCCTAACCTGAAACCTAAACCTCAACCTAACCCTAACCCTCATCCTCAACCTCACCCTCAACATAACCCTAACCCTAACCCTAAAAATAACCCTAACCCTAACCCTAACCCTCATCCTAACCATAACCTTCACCCTAACACTAACCCTCACCCTAACACTTACCCTCACCCTAACACTAACCCCAACCATAACACTAACCCTCACACTAACCCTAACCATCACCCTAACCCTAAACCAAACCCTAACCCTAACTCTCACCCTCACCCTAGCCCTCAACCTAACGCTAACCCTCATCCTCACCCTTAACCTCACACTAACCCTAACACTAATCCTGAATCTAACCCTCACCCTCACCTTAATCCTAACCCTCACCTGTACCGTAACCCTCACACTCAGCCTAACCCTCACCTTTACCCTTACGGTCACCCTCAACCTAACCCTCACCATAGCCTAAATCCTCATCCTAACCCTCACCCTAATGGCAACCATAACCATCACCCTAAACCTAACCCTCACGTTCACCCTCAGCCTAAGCCTAACGCTAAGCCTAAGCCTAAGCCTAACCCTAACCCTCACCCTCACCATAGACCTCACCCTAACCCTAATCCTAACCCTAACCCTCATCCTAACCCTTAACCTAACCATAACCCTAACCATCATACTAAACCTAATCCTCATCCTCACCCATACCCTCAGCTTAACCGTAAGACTAAGCCAAACCCTAACCCTAACCCTCACATTCACGCTCACCGTCAACGTAATCCTAAACCAAACCCTAAACCTAATATTAAAACTCAACCTAACCCTCACCCTAACCCTAACACTAACCCTAACCCTAACACTCAACCTAACCCTCCCCCTAACCTTAACTCTAACCCTAAACCTCACCCTCACCCTAACCATAATCCTAACCTTAAACCTCACCCTAACACTGATCCTAAACCTCACCCTCACCCTCACCCTTACTGTAACTCTAAACCTAACCTTAGCTATAAAACTAACCCTAAACCTAACCCAAACCCTGAACCTCACCCTAAGTCTAACCGTAAAACAAACCCTCACCCTAATCCTAATCCTAATCCTCAGCCTTACCTTAACCCTAACCCTAACCCTAACCCTAAACCTCACCCTCACCATAACCCTAACCCCAACCCTAAACCTCACCCTAACTCTAGTCCTCCCCCTAACCCTAATGCTAAACCGAAACCTCATCCTAACACTCACCCTAACCCTAAAACACTAACACTAACCCTTCCCCTCACCCTCACGCTCTGCCTAAGCCTCCGCCTCAGCCTATTACTAACCCTGACCCTCACACTCACCCTCACCCTAACCCTAACCCTAACACTAACCCTAACTCTACCCCTCACACTAACACTCACCCTAACGCTAACTATAACCTTAAACCTCACCCTCATCCTAAACCTAAATCTCACCCTGACCCTCACCCTCTGCCTAACATTAAGTCTAACCCTAAGCCCAACCCTAACCCTAACACTAACCCTAACCCTCACCCTACCCCTCACCCTAACCCTAAACCAAACCCTCACCCTCATTCTAGCCCATACACAAACGATAAGCCTAAGCCTAACCCTCACCCTAATCCTCACTCTAACTCTAACCCCAACACTCACGCTAAAACTTAACCCTCACCCTCACCCTAACTCTAACTCTAATCCTAACCCTAACCCTAACCCTCACACTCACCCTTACCTTAAGCCTAACCTTAATCCTAACCCTAACACTAACCCCCAATCCCACACTAAACCTCACCCTATCCCCAACTCTAACCCTAACACTAACTCTAACCCTCACCCCATCCCTCACCCTAACCCTAATCCTAAACCTCACCCTCAACCTAGCCCATACCCAAATCCTAAGCCTAAGCCTAACCATCACACTAACCTTCACTCTAACCCTAACCCCAACACTCACCCTAACCGTAAACCTCACCCTCACCCTCACCCTAACTCTAACCCTAACCCTAACCCTAACCCTCACACTCACCCTAACCCTAACCCTAACCTTAACCCTAATCCTAAACCTCAGCCTAAACCTAAACCTTACCCTAACACTTACCCTCACCTTAACACTAACACTAATCCTAACACTAACCCTCACACTAACGCTAACAATCACCCTAAACCTAAACCTCACCCTAACCCTAAAGCTAACCCTCACCTTCACTCTAGCCCTCAACCTAACCCTAACACTCATCCTCACACTAAACCTCACACTAACCCTAACACTAATCCTCAACCTAAACTTCACCCTCACCCTTAACCTAACCCCGACCCTCACCCTAACCATAACCCTCACCTCAATCTGACCCTCAGCCTAACACTAAGCCTAACCCAAACCCTAACCCTAACCCTCACACTCACCCTCACTCTAACCCTAATCCTAACACTAACCCTAACACTAAACCTCAACCTAACCCTCACCCTAACCCTAACCCTAACACTAACCCTAACCCAAACCCTCACGCTAACCCTCCCCCTAACCCTAACTCTAAACCTAAACCTCACACTCACCCTAACCCAAATCCTAACCCTGACCCTAAACCTCACCCTAACCCTAACCCTAACCCTCACCATTACCCTCACCCTCACCCTCACCGAAACTCTAACCATAAACCTAACAATAACACTAATCCTAACCCTAAACCAAACCCTAACAATAATCCTATCCCTAACCATCAGCCTGACTGCAAAGGTAGCCAGAACAATAACACTTAAAATAATCCTAACACTAACCCTAATCCTAATCCTCACCCTCACCCTAACCCTCATCCTCACCCTAACCCTCACCCTAAACCTAAGCCTCACCCTTATCATAACCATAACCCTCACCCTAACCCTAACCCTAACTCTCACCCTAACACTAACTCTAACCCTAAATCTCACCGTCACCCTCACCCTAAACCTCACCCTCACCCTGACCCTCAGCTTAACCCAAAGCCAAAGCCTAACGCTAACCTTAACCCTCACCCTCACACTAGCCCTCACCATAACCCTAACTGCAACACTAACCCTAACCCTAACACTCACACAAACCCTAACCCTAACCCTAAGTCTACCCTAAACCTCACCCTGACCCTAACCCTAACCCTAACCCTAACACTAAATCTCATCCTAACCCTAACCCTAACCCTCAACATCACCCTCACCCTCACCCTTACCTTAACCTTAACCCTAACCCTAACCCTAAGAATAACCCTAATCCTAAAACTAACCCTAAACCTCACCCTCACCGTAACTCTAACCCTAACCCAAACCCTCACCCTAACCCTAACTCTGACACTAAAACTAAGGCTAAACGTCACCCTAACCCTAAATCTAAACCTAACCCTCATGCCAGCACATACCTTAACCCTAATCCTAACATTAACCCTAACTCTAACCCTCACACTCACCCTCACCTTAAACTTAATCCTAATCCTAACCCTAACCCTTACCCTAACCCTAACTCTAACCCTAATCCGAACCCTAACCCTAACCCTAATCCTCAACCCCACTCTCACACTCAGCCTAACCCTAAGCCTGTCCCTAACACTAACCCCTACTCTAACCCTAAACCTCACCCTCACCATAACCCTATCTCTAAACCAAACCCTCAACCTCAACCTGACCCTAATCCTAAACCTCACCCCCACCCTCAACCTCAATGTAACTCTAACCCTAACCCTAACAATAACACTAACCCTAACCCTAACGATCACCCTAACCCTAACCCTCAACCCCACCCTCACCCTCAGCCTAACCCTCAGCCTAAGCCTAACCCTAACACTAACCCTCACCCTCATTCTCACCCTAACCCTAATCCTAACCCTAACCCTATCCCTAAACCTCAACCTAACCCTCACCCTCACCCTAATGCTAAAACTAAACCTAACCCTAACCCTCACCCTAACCATCCCCCTAACCCGAACTGTAACCCTAAACCTCAACAGCACCCTTACACTAACCCTAAACCTAACCATAAACCTCACCGTAAACCTCACCCTAATCCTCACCCTCACCCTCACTCTCACCATGCCCGTAACTCTAACCCTAACCCTAACAATAACAGTAACCCTAAGCCTAACCCTAACAATAACCATAAACCTCACCTTGTGCCTCACCCTCACCGCAAACGTAACACTAACCATAACACTAACAATAACCCTAAACATAACCCTAATCCTAAGCCTAAGCCTAAACCTAACCCTAACCCTAACCCTCACCCTAACCCTAACCCTAACGCTACCACTAATAACCCTAACCCTCACCCTAACCCTAACCCTAACCCTACCACTAACACTAAACATAAACCTAACCCTAACCCTAACCCTAAACCTCATCCTAGCACTCATCCTAAACCTAACCCTAACTCTAACCCTCACTCTCGGCCTAAGCCTAGCCTAAGCTTAAGCCTAACCTGAACTCTAAACCTCACCCTAACCCTCACCTTAACCCTAACCCTAACAGTAACCCTAACTCTAACCCTAAACATCATCATCACCCTAACCCTAACTCTAACCCTAACCCTAAAACTAAACCTCACCCTAACCCTAAACCTAAACTTCACCCTCAACCTCACCGTAACCCTAAGCCTAACACTAACAATAACCCTAACACTAAACCTAACCCTCACCCTAACCATAACCCTCAACATAACCCTAACCCTCAATCTACCCCTCACCCTCACCCTAACCCTAACCCTAACCCTCACCCTCACCCTAACAATAAATGTAACCCTAACCCTCACCGTAACCCTCACCCTAATCCTAACCCTAATCCTAACCCTAACCCTAATTCTAAACCTAAACCTAACCCTAACCCTAACCATCACCCTAAACCTATTCCTCATCCCCACACTCACCCTGAGCCTAAACCTAAGCCTACACCTTACCCGAACACTAAACCTCACCCTTACACTCACCTTAACCCTAACCCTAACACTAACCCTAACTCTAACCCTAAACCTCACCCTGACCATAACCCTAACTCTAACCCTAACCTGAAACCTAAACCTCATCCTAACCCTAACCCTCACCCTCAACCTCAACAGAACCCTAACCCTAACACAAACAATAACCCTAACCCTAACACTAACCCTCATCCTAACCACAGCCTTCACCCTAACCCTAATCCTCACTCTAATACATACCCTCACCCTAACACTAACCCTAATCATTTACACTAACCCTCACACTAACCCTAACCATCACCCTAACACTAAACCTAACACTAACCCTAACTCTCACAGTCAACCTATCCCTCAACCTAACCCTAACCCTCATCCTCACCCTTAACCTCACACTAACCCTAACACTAATCCTGAATCTAACCCTCAACCTCACCCTAACCCTAACCCTCACCTTACCATAACCCTCACACTCAGCCTAACCCTCACCTTTAACCTCAGCCTCAGCCTAACCCTAAGCCTAAGCCTAACCCTAATCATAACCCTCACCCTCACCCTAGCCCTCACCCTAACCCTAATCCTAACCCTAACCCTCATCCTAACCCTTAACCTACCACAACCCTAACCATCATTCTAAACCTAATCCTCATCCCCACTCATAACCTCAGCCTAACCGTAAGCCTAAGCCAAACCCTAAACCTAACCCTCACACTCACCCTACAGTCAACCTCATCCTAACCCTAACCCTAACCCTAACATTAAACCTCAACCTAACCCTCACCCTAACCCTAACACTAACCCTAACCCTAAAACTCAAACTAACCCTCCCCCTAACCCTAACTATAACCCTAAACCTCACCCTCACCCTAACCATAATCCTAAAACTAAACCTCACCCTAACCCTGATCCTAACCCTCACCCTCACCCTCACCCTTACTGTAACTCTAACCCTAACCTTAACTATAACACTAATCCTAAACCTAACCCAAATACTGAACCTCACCGTAACTCTAACCCTAACACAAACCTAATCCTAATCCTAACCCTCAGCCTCACCTTAACCCTAACCCTAACATTAACCCTAACCCTAACTCTCACCCTCACCATAACCCTAACCCTAACCCTAAACGTCACCCTAACGCTAACCCTAACACTCATGCTAACTCTAGCCCTCCCCCTAAACCTAATGCTAACCCTAAACATCATCCTAAATCTCACCCTAACTCTAAAACCCTAACACTAACACTCACCCTCAGCCTCAGGTTCCACCTAAGCCTCCGCCTCAGCCTAAGACTAACCTTGACCCTCACATTCACCCTAACCCTAACCCTAACCATAACACTAAACCTAACCCTAACCTTCACACTAACCCTCGCCTTAACCCGAATTCTAACCCTAAACCTCACACTCACCCTAACCCTAATCCTAAACCTGACCCCAAATCTCACCCTAACCCTAACCCTAACCCTCACCCTTACCCTCACCCTCATGCTCACCATAACTCTAACCCTAACCCTAACAATAACACTAATCCTAACTCGAAACCTAAACCTAATCCTAATCCTATCCATAACAATCACCCTCAGCCTCACCATCAGTGCAAAAGTCACCAGAACCATAACACTAACAATAATCCTAACCCTAACCCTAATCCTAACAATCACCCTCAACCTAACCCTAATCCTAACCATAACCCTCACTCTAACCCTAATCCTAACCTCACCATAACCCTAAACCTCATCTTATCCCTCACCCTAACAATAACCCTAACCCTCACCCTCACCCTAGCCTTCACCCTAACCCTAATCCTAACCCTATCCCTCATTCTAACCCTAAACCTAACCCTCACCATAACCCTCAAACTCACCCTAACCCTCATCCTCACCCTAACCATCACCCTAACCCTAACCCTCTCCCTCACCATAACCCTAAACCTCATCCTAACCCTCACCCTAACCCTAACCCTAAACCTAAACCTCACCCTAACAATAACCCTAACCCTCACCCACACCCTAGCCCTCACACTAAACCTAATCCTAACCCTAATCCTCATCCTAACACTCACCCTAACCCTAACCCTAATCTTCACCCTAAGCCTAATCCTAACCCTAACCCTCAACCTAACCCTAACCCTCACCCTCACTGTAACCCGAACTCTAAACCTCATCCAACCCTAAACTAAACCCGAGCCCAAAATCTCACCCTAACGCTAACCCTAACCCAAACCCTAACCCTAAACCTCAACCTTAACCTCACCCTCAGTTTAACCATTAGACTAACCCTAACCCTAAGCCTAACTCAAACACTCACCCTCACACTAACCCTAATCATAATCCTAACCCAAACCCTAACCCTCAACCTCATCCTAACCCTCACCCTAACCCTAACACTAACCCTCACCCTAACCATCACCCTAACCCTAAATCTAACCCTAAACCTCACCCTCACCCTAACCCTAACCTAACCCTAAACCTAAACCTCACCCAAACCCTAACCCCTACCCTCACCCTCACCGTCAGCCTAAACCTAACCCTAAACCAAACCCTCACCATGACCCTAACCCTAACCCTAAACCTCATCCTAACCCTAACCCTAATCCTCACCCTCAGCCTCACTCTCACTGTAAACTTAACCCTAACCTTAACACCAACAATAACCCTAACCCTAACCCTAATCTAACCCTCACCTTCACCCTCACCCTCAACATAACCCTAACCCTAACCCTAACAATAAACCTAACACTATCCCTAACCCTCATCCTAACCATAACCTTCACCCTAACCCTAACCCTCACCCTAACACTTACCCTCACCGTAACATTAACCCTAACCATAACACTAACCCTAACCATCACCCTAACCCTAAACCTCACCCTAACACTAACTCTCACCCTCAACCTAGCCCTCAACCTAACCCTAACCCTGATCCCCACCCTTAACCTCACACTAACCCTAACACTAATACTGAATCTAACCCTCAGCCTCACCCTAACCCTAACCCTCACCCTTAGCATAACTCTCACCCTCAGCCTAACCTTCACATTTACCCTTATGGTCACCTCACCCTAATCCTCACCATAACCTAAATCCTCATCCTAACCCTCACCCTAAAGGCAAACCCAACCATCACCCTAACCCTAACCCTCACATCACCCTCAGCCTCAGCCTAACCCTAAGCCTAAGCCTAACCCTAAGCCTAACCCTCACCCTCATCCTAGCCCTCACCCTAACCCTAATCCTAACCCTAACCCTCATCCTAAACCTTAAACGAACCATAACCCTAACCATCATTCTAAACCTAATCCTCATCCCCACCCATAATCTCAGCCCAACCCTAAGCCTAAGCCGAACTCTAACTATAACCCTCACACACACTCACCATCAACCTAATCCTAAACCTAACCCTAACCCTAACATTCAAACTCAACCTAACTCTCACCCCAACCCTAACACTAACCCTAAACCTAACCCTCAACCTAACCCTCCCCCTAACACTAACTCTAACCCTAATCCTCACCCTCACACTAACAATAATCCTAACCCTAAACAGCACCCTAACCCTGATCCTAACCCTCACCCTCACCCTTATTGTAATTCTAATCCTAACCTTAACTATAACACTAACCCTAAACCTAACCCAAACCCTGACCCTCACCGTAACTCTAACCCTAATCCTAACCCTCGTCCTCACCTTAAACTTTACCCTAACCCTAACACTAAATCTCACCCTAACGCTAACCCTCACCCTCACCCTAACTCTAGTCCTCACCCTAACCCTAATGCTAACCCTAAACCTCATCCTAACACTCACCCTAACCCTAAAAGCCTAACCCTAAACCTCACCCTCACCCTCACGCTCTGCCTAAGCCTCCGCCTCATTCTAAGACTAACCCTGACCCTCACACTCACCCTCATCCTAACCCTAACAGTAACACTAACCCTACCCCTAACGATCACACTAACCCTTACCTTAACGCTAACTCTAACCCTAAACCTCACCCTCACCCTAACCCTAACCCTCACCCACACCCTCCCCATCCGCCTAACATTAAGCCTAACCCTAACCCAAACCCTAACCCTAACACTAACCCTACCCCTCAACCTACCCCTCACCCCAACCCTAACCCTCACCTTCACCCTAGCCCATACCCAAACCATAAGCCTAAGCTAACACTCACCCTAACTGTAACCCTCACCCTCACCCTCACCCTAACTCTAAACCTAACCCTAACCCTAACCCTAACCCTCACACTCACCCTCACCTTAACCCTAACCCTAATCCAAACTCACACTAACCCTCAACCCCACACTAAAACTCACCCTATCCCCAACACTAACCCTAACACTAACCCTAACCCTCACCCTTCCCCTCACACGAACCCTAACCCTCACCCTCAAGCTAGCCTATACCCAAACCCTAAGCCTAAGCCTAACCCTCAACCTAACCCTCATTCTAACCCTAACCCCAACACTCACCCTAACCGTAACCCTCACCCTCACCCTCACCCTAATTCTAAAACTAACTGTAACCTTAACCCTAACCCTCACACTCATCCTCACCTTAACCCTAACCCTAATCCTAAACCTAACACTAACCTTCACACCCACACTAAACCTCACCCTAACTCTAACCCTAACACTAACCCTAACCTTAAACCTCAGCCTGACCCTAACCCTAACTCTAACCCTAAACCTCACCCTCACCCTAACCCTAACCCTAATCCTAAACCTCACCCTAAACCTAAACCTTACCCTAACACTTACCCTCACCCTAACACTTACACTAACCTTAATACTAACCCTCACACTAACGCTAACAATCACCCTAAACCTAAACCTCACCCTATCCCAAACCCTATCCCTCAACTTCTCCCAGCCCTCACCATAAACCTAACATGCATCCTCAACCTAAACCTCACACTAACCCTAACACTAATCCTCAATCTAACCCTCACCCTCACCCTCACCCTAACCAGAACCCTCACCCTTACAATAACCCTCACCCTCAGCCTAACCCTCACCTTTACTCTGTCACCCGCATCCTAACCCTCACCCCAAAGCTAACCCTCATCCTAACCCTCACACTAACCGTAACCCTAACCATCACCCTAACCCTAACCCTCACCCTCGACTTCAGCCTCAGCCTAACCCTAAGCCTAAGCCTAACCCTAACCCTCATCCTAACTCTCAACCTAACCATTACCGGAACGATCACACTAAACCTAATCCTCATCCCCACCATCACTAACACCAACCCTCACACTCACTCTCGCCCTCAGCCTAACCCTAAGCCTAAGCTTAACCCAAACAGTAACCCTCAAACTCACCCTCAGCCTAACCGTAATCCTAACCCTAACCCTAACCCTAAACCTAAACCTAAATCTAACCCTCACCCTAACCCTAACCCTAACCCTCAAACTAATGCTAACCCGGACACTCACTGTAATTCTAACCCTAAACCTCAAACTAACACCAACCCTCACACTCACCCTCGCCCTCAGCCTAAACCTAAGCCTAAGCCTAACCCTAACCCTAACCCTCATACTCACCCTCACCCTAACCCTAATCCTAACCCTGACACTAAACTTCACCCTAACCCTAACCCTAACCCTCACGCTTACCCTCACCCTCACCTTCACCGTAACTCTAACCCTAACCCTAACAATAACACTAATCCTAACATGAAATGTAAACCTAACCCTAATCCTACCCCTACCCCTCACCCTCAGCCTCACCATCACTGCCAAGGTAACCAGAACAATAATATTAACAATAATCCTAACCCTAACCCTAATCCTAACCCTCGCCCTCACCCTAACCCTCATCCTCAACCTAACTCTCACCCTAACCCTAACCCTCTCCCTCACCATAACCCTAACCCTCATCCTAACCCTCACCCTAACCCTAACACTAACCCTTAACCTCACCCTAACAATAACTCTAAACCTCACCCTCACCCTAGCCATTACCCTAACCCTAATCCTAAACCTAATCCTCATCCTAACACTCCCCCTAATCCTTAACCGAAAACCTAACTCAAAACTATCACCCTAACCCTAAACTAAACCCGAACCCTAACTGTCACCCAAATGCTAACCCTAACATGAACCCTAACCCTAACCTTCACCCTCACCCTCAGCTTAATGCTAAGCCTAATCCTAACCCTAAGCCTAACCCAAGCACTCACCCTAACACTATCCCTAATCGTAATCCAAACCCTAACCCTAACCCTCACCCTCATCCTAACCCTCACCCTAACCCTAACACTAACCCTAACCCTCACTCTAACCCTAACACTAACACTAACCCTAACCCTAAACCTCACCCTAACCCTAACCCTAACCCTCAAGCTCACCCTAACCCTAACCCTAACATTAACCCTCACACTCACCCTCAACTTAATCCTAATCCTAATCCTAACCCTAATCTTCACCTTCACCCTAACCCTCACCCTAACTCTACCCCTAACACCAACACTAACCCTAACCCTAACCCTAACTCTCACCCTAACCCTAAGCCTAACCCTACCCCTTACACTTACCTTCAATCTAAACCTGATCCTAACCCTAACCCTCACCTTTACCCTTACTGTCACCCTCACCCTAACCCTACCCCTAACACTATCACTAACCCTAACTCTAACCCTCACCGTAACCCTAAACCTAAACCTCACCCCAACCCTAACCCTAACCCTCACACTCAGGCTCGGTCTAAGCCTAAGCCTAACCCTAAGCTTAAGCCTAACCCTAACCCTCACACTGACCCTCACCCTAACCCTAACACTATCACTAACGCTAACTCTAACTCTAAACTTAACCCTCACCCTAAACCTAACTCTAACCCTAACCCTAAACATAAACCACACCCAAACCCTAACCCTAACTCTCACCCTCACCATAAATGTAACACTAACCCTAACCTAACAATAACCCTAACCCTAACCTTAACCCTCATTCTAACCATAACCCTCACCCTAAACCTAACCCTCAAACTAACACTTACCCTCACCCTAACACTAACCCTAACACTAACACTCACACTAACCCTAACCATCACCCTAACATTAAACCTCACTCTAAGCCTAACCCTAACCCTCACCCTCAACCTAGCCCTCACCCTAAGCCTAACCCTCATCCTCACTCTAAACCTCACACTAACCCTAAACTTAAGCATCAATCTTAACCTCACCCTCACCCTAACCCTAACCCTCACCCTAACCCTAGACCTTACCTTAATCCTCACTCTCAGCCTAACCCTCAGCTTTACCCTTACTGTCACCCTCACCCAAATCACTCACCCTAAACATAACCCTCATCCTAACCTTCACGCTGACCATAATCCTAAGCATCAAACTAACCCTAACCCTGACCCTCAACCTCACCATCAGCCTAACCATAAAGCCTAAGCCTAACCCTAACACTAACCCTCACCATCACTCTACCCTCACCCTAACCATAATCCTAACCCTAACCTTAATGATAACCCTAAACCTAACACTAACCCTAACCATCACCCAAAACCTAATCCTCATCCCCACTCTCACCCACAGCCTAACTCTAAGTCTAAGCCTAACCTTAACCCTAACCCTCACCCTCACCCTGACCATAACCCTAATCCTAAGCCTAACCCTAACCCTAAACCTCAAGCTAACCCTCACCCTCACCCTAACCCTAACACTAAACCTAACCCTAACCCTCACCCTAACTCTCTCCCTAACCCTAATTCTAAACCTAAACCTTACCCTCACCCTCAACCTAAACCTCAACCTCACCCTCACCCTCACCATAACTCTAAACCTAACCCTAACAATAACCCTAACCCTAACACTAAACCTAACCCTAACCTTCACCCTAACTTTCCCCCTAAACCTAACTCTAACAATAAACCTAACACTCAACCTCACCCTCACCCTCACCCTCACCATAACTCTAAAACTACCCCTAACAATAACCCTAACCCTAACACTAACCTTAACCCTCACCCTCACCATAACCCTAAACCTAACCCAAGCCCTCACCCTAACCCTAAACCTAACCCTAACCCTCACCCTCAGCCTCACCCTCACCGAAAACTTAACCATAACACTAACGATAACCCTAATCCTAACCCTAATCCTAACCATCACCCTCACACTAAACCTAACCCTAACCTTCACCCTAATCCTAAACCTCAACTTCACCGTAACCCTAACCCTAACACTCACCCTAACCCTAAACCTAACCCTAATCCTAAACCTTGCCATAATGCTAACCCTAACCCTCACACTCAAACTTGCCCTCATCCTAAACCTAATCCTAACCCTAAACCTCATCCTATCCCTCACCCTAATCCTAACCCTAAACCTCACCCTAAACCTAACCCTCACCCTCACCCTCAGCCTAAGCCTAAGCCTAAGCCTTACCCTAAACCTCACATTCAACCTCATCCTAACCCTAATCCTAATCCTAACACTAACACTAACCCTAACACTAACCCTCACCCTAACCCTCACCCAACCCTAAATCTAAACCTAAACCTCACCCTCACCCTAACCCTAACCCTCACCCTCACCCTCAGCCTAACCCTAAGCCTAACCCTAACCCTCACCCTACACCTCACCCTAACCCACCCACTAACCCTAACTCTAAACCTAATCCTCACCCTCAACCTAACCTTAACCCTAAATCTCACCCTATATCTCACCGTCTCACCGTAAGCCTAACCTGCACCCTCACCCTCACCCTAACCGTAAGTCTAACCCTAACCCTAAAAATAACACTAACCATAACCCTAACCCTAACCATAAATCTCTCCCTCAGCCTCACCCTCACTGCAAACTTAAACCTAACCTAACACTAATTTTAACCCTTACCCTAACCCTAACCCTAACCCTAACTCTAACCCTAACCCTAACAATAATCCTCACCCCACCCTCACCCTCAGCCTAACCCTAAGTCTAACCCTAACCCTAACCCTAACTTTAACCCTAAACCTCACCCTCACCCTAACCCTAACTCTAAACCTAACCCTAAACCTCAGCCTAACCCTAACCCTAACCCTACCCGCACACTCACCCTCATGGTAATTCTAACCCTAACCCTAAAAATAACACTAACCCTAACCCTAATCATCACCCTAACCCTAATCCTCACCCCCAGCCTCACGCTCAGCCTAACTTTAAGCCTAAGCCCAAGCCTAAACCTCACACTCACCCTCACCCTACCCCTAATCGTAACACTAACCCTATCCCTAAACCTCAACCTAACCCTCACCCTCACCCTAATGCTAACACTAAACCTAACCCTAACCCTCACCCTCACCCTCCAACTCACCCGAATTCTAAACCTAAACCTAACCAGCACCCTAACCCTAACCCTAACCCTAACCCTAAACCTCACCCTAAAACTCACCCAAACCCTCACCCTCACTCTCACCATGACCGTAACTCTAACCCTAACCCTAACAAAAATACTAACCCTAACCCTAACACTAACACTAACACTAACCATAAACCTCACCCTGAACTTCACCCTCACTGCAAACTTAACACTAACCATAACACTAACAATAACCCCAAACCTAACACTAACCCTAACCCTAACCATAACCATCACCCTAAAACTAATCCTAGTCCTAACACTAACCCTCAACCTAACCCTAACACTCATCCTCACCCTAAACCTCACTCTAACCTTAACACTAATCCTCAATCTAATCCTCACCCTCACCCTAACCCTAACCCTAATCCTCACCCTAACCCTCAACATGACCATTACTGTCATCCTCACCCTAACCCTCACCCTAACCCTAATCCTCATCCTAACCCTCACCCTAACCATGAACCTAACCATCATGCTAACCCTAACCCTCAACCTCACCCTCAGCCTCAGCCTAAAGCCTATGCCTAACTCTACCCTAATCCTCACCCTCAACCTACCCCTCACCCTAACCCTAATCCTAACCCTGACCCTCATGCGAACCCTAACCCTAAAAATAACCCTAAACCTGACCCTAACCCTCATTCTAAACATAAAACTCACCCTAACACAAACCCTCACCCTAACACTTACCTTCACCCTAAAACTAACCCTAACCCTAACACTAACCCTCACACTAATTCTAACGATCACCCTAACACTACCACTCACCCTAACCCTAAACCTAACCCTCATCCTCAGCCTAGACCTCAACCTAATCCTAACCCTCATCCTCACTCTAAAACTCACACTAACCCCAAAAACGAATCCTCAATCTAAACCACACCCTAACCCTAACCATAAACCTCACCCTAAACCTAACCCTCACCCTTACTGTAATCCTCATTCTCAGCCTAACACTCAACTTTACCCTAACTGTCACCCTCACCCTAACCCTCACACTATCCTAACCCTCATCCTAACCCTCACACTGACCATAACCCTAAGCATCACCCTAATCCTAACCCTAACCCACAACCTAACCCTAACACTCACTCTCACACTAACCCTCACACTAACACTAACTCTCACCCTAAACCTCACCCTCACCCTAACCCTAACCCTCAACCTCACCCTCACCCTCAGCCTAACCCTAAGCCTAACCCTAACCCTCACCTAACCCTCACACTCACCCTCGCAGTAACCCTAATCATAATCCTAACCATAACCCTTACCCTCACCCTAACCCTAACACTAACCAAAACATTAACCCTAACACTAACCCTAACCCTAAACCTCACTCTAACCCTAACTCTAAAATTAAACCTCACCCTCAACCTAACGCTAACCCTAAACCTCACTCTAACCCTAACCCTAAACATCACCCTCAAGCTAGCCCTCAGCCTAACACTAATCCTAACCCTAACCCTCACCCTAACCCTCCCCCTAACCCTCACCCTAACCCTAATTCTAACATTCATCCTAAACCTAAACCTCACCCTCAACCTCACCCTCAGCCTAACCCTAAGCCTAACCCTTAACCTAACCCTAAACCACACACTCACCCTCACCCTAACCCTAATCCTAATCCTAACCCTAACTCTAACCCTAACCCTCACACTAACTCTCATCCTAACCCTAACCTAACACTAACCCTAACCCTAACCGTCAACCTAACCCTCACCCTAAGCCTATCTAACCCTAAACCTCACCCTACCCCTAACGCTAACTCAAACTCTAATCCTAACCCTAAACCTCACACTAACCCTAACCCTAACCTCACCCTTATCCTCACCCTCAACGTAACCCTAAACCTAAAATTAAAAATAACCCTAACACGAACCCTAACCCTCAACCGAACTGTAACCCTCACCCTAACCCTAAGCATCACCCTAACACTAACCGTAACCCTAACACTAACCCTCACTCTAACCCTAAAACTCCCCATCACCCTAAACCTCACCCTAACCCTAACTCTAACCCTAACCATCAACCTCACCCTAGCCCTCACCCTAACCCTAATTCTAAATCTTACCCTCACCTAACCCTCAACCCTTACCCTCACCATAAACCTCACACTAACCCTAATCCTCAATCTAACCCTCCCCCTCACCCTAACCCCTAACTGTCACACTTACCCTAACCCTCACCCTAACCCTAACCCTCACCCTTATCTTAACCCTCACCTACAGCCTAACCCTCAACTTTACCCTTACCTTCACCCTCACCTTAACACTCAATCTATCCCTAAACCTCATCCTAACCTGCAAGCTCACCATAACACTAACCATCACCCTAACCCTAACTCTCACCCTCAATCTCACCCTCACCCTAACCCTAATCCTAACCCTAACCCTAATCGTAACCCTAACCCTCACCCTCAGCCTCACGCTCACTCCAAAAGTAACCTTAACCCTAACACTAACAATAAACCTAACCCTAACCCCAATCCTAACCCTCAACCTCACCCTAACCCTAATCGTAACCCAAACCCTAACCCTAACTTTAAACCTCACCCTCACTGTAACCCTAACCCTCATCCTAACCCTCACCCTAACCCTAATCATCACCCTCAGTGTAACACTAACCCTCACCCCCAACATCACCCTCAGCCTAACCCTAAGCCTAAGCCTAACCCTCACACTCAACCTCAACCTAACCCTAATCCTAACCCTAACCCTATCCCTAAAAATCAACCTAACCCTAACCCTCAATCTAACCTTCCCACTAACCCTAACTCTAAACCTAATCCTCACCCTCAACCTAACTCTAACCGTAAAGCTTACCCTAAATCTCACCGTAAACCTAACCCTCACCCTCACCCTCACCGAAACTCTAACCCTAACCCAAAGAGTAACACTAACCATAACCCTAACCCTAACCATAAACCTCCACCTCAGCCTCACTCTCACTGCAAACTTAAACCTAACCATAACACCAACATTAACCCTTACACTAACGCTAAACCTAACTCTAACCCTAAACCTAACCCTAGTCCTCACCCCCACCATCACCCTCATCCTAACCCTTAGCCTAACCCTAAAATTAACCCTAACATTAACCCTCAACCTCACCCTCAACCTAAACCTATCTCTAAACCTAACACTACACCTCAGCCTAACCCTAACACTAACCCTACCCTCACCCTCACCGTCATGGTAACTGTAACCCTAACCCTAACAATAACACTAACCCTAACC
The DNA here is from genome assembly GCF_024711535.1 of Dipodomys merriami. Classification (NCBI taxonomy): domain Eukaryota; kingdom Metazoa; phylum Chordata; class Mammalia; order Rodentia; family Heteromyidae; genus Dipodomys; species Dipodomys merriami. Next base: position 2,024,946 of record NW_027202360.1, on the reverse strand, counting down.
CTAACAATCACCCTAACCCTAATCCTCACCCCCAGCCTCACCCTCACCTTAACCCTAAGCCTAAACCTAACCATAACCTTCACCCTCACCCACACCCTATCCCTAATCCTAACCCTAACCCTATCCCTAAACCACAACCTAACCCTCACCCTCACCCTAATACTAACACTAAACCTAACCCTAACCCTCACCCTAACCTTCCCCCTCACCCTAACTCTAACCCTAAACCTCACCAGTACCCTAAACCTAACCCTAACCTTAACCCTAAACCTCAACCTAAACCTCACCCTAACCCTCACCCTCACTCTCACCATGACCTTAACTCTAACCATAACCCTAATAATAATACTAACCCTAACCCAAACACTAACACTAACCATAACCCTCACCCTGAGCCTCACCCTCGCCGCAAACTTAACACTAACCATAACACTAACAATAACCCTAACCCTAAGCCTAAGCCAAACCCTAACCCTTACCCTAACCCTAACCCTCACCCTAACCCTAACCCTAACCCTAATCCTAACCCTAAAACTAAACCTAACCCTAAACCTCATCCTAAACCTCACCCTAAACATAACCCTAACCATCACCCTAAACCTAACCCTAACCCTCATCCTAACCCTCACACTAACCCTAACCCTAACACTAACCCTAACTCTAACCCTAAACCTCACTATCACCCTAAACCTAACTCTAAACCTAACCCTAAACCTAAACCTCACCCTAACCTTAACCTAACCCTCACACTCACCCTCAGCTTAACCGTTACCCAAACCCTAAAATAACCCTAAGCCAAACCCTAACCCTAACCCTCACCCTCACCTTAACCCTAACCCTAACCCAAGCCCTCACCCTAAACCTAACCTTAACCCTAACCCTAAACCTCACCATAACCCTAACCCTAAACCTCACCCTCAGCCTCACCCTCACCTTAAATTTAACCTTAATCATAACACTAACAATAACCCTAACCCTAAACCTAATCCTAACCCTCACCCTCACCTTAACACTAACCCCAACCCTAACCCTCACTCTAACCCTAAACCTAACCCTAATCCTAAACCTCGCCATAATTCTAACCCTAACTCTCACCCTCACACTAGCCCTCATGCTAACCCTAATACTAACACTAAACCTCATCCTAACCGTCACTCTAATTCTAAACCTATCACCACACACTAATACTCACCCCCACCCTCACCCTCAGCCTAAGCCCAAGCGTAACACTAACCCTCACAATCAAGCTCACCCAAACCTAATCCTAAACCTAACCCTAACCCTAAACCTCAAACTAACCCTCACCCTAACCCTAACCCTGACACTAACCCTAACCCTAACCCTGACCCTAAACCTAACCCTGACCCTAACCCTAAACCTGACCCTAAACCTAACCATAACCCTAACACTAACCCTCACACTAACCCTAACACTCACCCTAACCCTAAACCTCACCCTAACCCTAACCCTAACCCTAACCCTCACCCTCACCCTAGCCCACACTCTAACCCTAATTCTAACCCTTAACCTCACCTAACCCTAACCCTCATCCTCACCCTAAACCTCATATTAAACCTCACCCTCATCCTCACCCTAACCCCTAACCCTCACACTTACCCTAACCCTCACCCTAACCCTAACACTCACCCTTATCTTAAACCTCACCCACAGCCTAACCCTCAACTTTCCCCTTACAGTCACCCTCACCCTAACACTCACCCTATCCCTAAACCTCATTCTAACCTTCAAGCTAACCGTAACCCTAACCATCAACCTTACCGTAACTCTCACCCTCAATCTCACCCTCAGCCTAAACCTCAGCCTAAGCCTAACCCTAACACTAACCCTCACCCTCACCCTAGCCCTCACCCTAATCGTAACCCTAAACCTCATCCTAACCGTCACTCTAATTCTAAACCTAACTATCACCAAACACTAATCCTCACCCCCATCCTCACCCTCAGCCTAAGCCCAAGGGTAACCCTAACCCTCACACTCACCCTCACCCAAACCTAATCCTAAACCTAACCCTAACCCTAAACCTCAAACTAACACGCACCCTAACCCTAACCCTAACACTAACCATAACCCTAACCCTGACCCTAAACCTAACCCTGACCCTAACCCTAACCCTCACCCTAACCCTAACCATAACCCTAACACTAACCCTCACACTAACCCTAACTCTCACCCTAACCCTAAACCTCACCCTAACCCTCAACCTCACCCTAACCCTCAACCTCAACCTAACCCTAATCCTAACCCTAACCTTCACGCTCAGCCTCATCCTCACTGCAAAGGTAACCTTAACCATAACACTAACAATAACCCTAACCCTAACCCTAACCCTAACCCTCACCCTCACCCTAACCCTAACTATAACCTTCACCCGAACCCTGACCCTAAACCTAACCCTAACCCTAACTCTCATCCTAAACCTCACCCTAACCCTAACCCTATCCCTAACCCTAACGTTAACCCTAACGCTCATCCTAACCATAACCGTACCCCTCAAACTAACTCTCATCCTAAACTTAACCCTAACCTAACCCTCACCCTAACCCTAACCATAGCACTCAACCTAACCTTAATCCTCACCCACACCCTCAGACTCATCCTCAGCCTAAACCTAACCCTAACCCTAATCTTAAACTAATCCTCACCCTCATCCTAACTCTAACCCTAACCTTCACTCTCAACCTCACCCCCAACCTCACCCGAACCATAACCCGAACCCTAAACCAAACCCGCAACCTAACCCTCATCCTAACCCTCTTCCAAACCTTCATCTTTACCCTAACCCTAACCCTTATCATAACCCTAAACCTCACCCTCACTCTAACCCTAACCCTAACCCTAACTCTCACACTCACCATAACCCTCACCCTAAACCTTACCCTCACCCTAACCCTCATCCCAACCCTCAACATATCCCTAATCCTAACCCTCATCCTAACCCTTACACTCACTCTAACACTAAGCCTAACTCTAACACTAACTCTCACACTAACCCTCAATCTAAATATCACCCTATCAGTAACCCTAATCCTAACCCTCACCCTCAGCCTAAAACTCAGCCTAAAGCCTAAACCTAACCCTAACCCTAAGAGTCACCCTCACCCTAACCCTAACCATAATACTCACCCTAACCCTCAACCTCATCCTAAACCTAAAGCAAACCCTCAAACTAACCCTCACCCTCACCATAAACATCACCCTAACCCTAACCCTCACCCTTACCCTCACCCTAGTCCTAACCCTCATAGTATCCCTCAACCTCACCCTATCGCTAACCCAAACCCACAACTGAACCCTCACCCTCACCCTCACCCTAACCCTCAAGCTCACCCTAAACATCACCCTAACCCTCACCCTTACCCTCACCCTAGCCCTAACCCTCATACTAACCCTAAACCTCACCCTAACCTAACGCTCCACCTAACGCTTACCCTCACCCTAACACTAAGGCTAAACCTAACATGAACCCTCACAGTAACCCTAAACCTCAGCCTAACCGTAACCCTCACACTATCCCTAACCCTCACCCTAACCCTTACCCTAACCCTAACCCTAACCCTAACCCTCATCTAAACCTCACCCTAACCCTCACACTAACCCTCACCCTAACCGTCAACCACACCCTCACCCTAAACCTAACCCTAATGCTCACACTCAACATAACCCTCACTCTCACACTCACCCTCACACTCACCCTCACCCTCAGCTCAAACCTAAGCCTAACAATAAACCTAACCCTAACCCTCACACTCACCCTCACCCTAAACCTAATCCTAACCCTAAACCTAATCCTCTCACTCACCCTCACGCTCAACTTAAACCTAACCCAAACACTCAACCGAACATTCGCCCTCACCCTAACCCTAACCCTCACCCTCAACCTAAACATCACCCTATACCTAACACTCACCCTAACCCTTAACCTAACCCTCACCCTAAACCTAAACCTCACCCTCACCCTCACACTCAGGCTCACCTTAAACCTAACCTTAACCCTAATCCTCACCCTCACCCTCAACCTAACCATACCCCTAACGCTAACCCTCACCCTATCCCTAACCTCCTACCTAAAACTCACCCTAAACCTAACGCTAACCCTCACACAAACCCTAACACTCAACCCAACCCTTACCCTCACCCAAACCCCAAACCTAATGCTCACCATAACCCTAACACTCAAGCTCACAGTCACACTCAGCCTAACCATAAACCTAATCCTAACCCTATCCCTAAACTTCACACTCACCCTGACCCTAACCCTAATCATAACCCTAACCCTCCTCCTAACTCTCACCCTAAACCTAACCCTACCCCTAACCCTCCTCCTAACTCTCACCCTAAAACTAACCCTAACACGATCACTAACATTAACCCTAAACATCACCCTAACCCTAACCCTAATCCTCACCCTCACCGTTATTCTAAACCTAACCCTAACGAATACACTAACCCTAACCCTTACCCTAACCCTCACCCTCACCCTAACCCTAACCCTAAGCCTCAACCTCAGCCTAACCCTAACCCAAACCCTCAACTTAACCCTCACCCTCACCTCACCCTAAACCTCACCCTAACCCTAAACATCACCCTAACCCTAACCCTCACCCATACCCTCACCCTAGGCCTAACCCTCATACTAACCCTAAACCTCACCCTAACCTAACCCTCAACCTAACCCTTACACTCACCCTAACTCTAAGGCTAAACCTAACATGAACCATCACAGTAACCCTAAACCTCAGCCTAATCCTAACCCTCACACTATCCCTAACCCTCACCCTAACCCTAACCCTAACCCTCACTCTAACCCTAACCCACGCCCTCATCTAACCCTAACCCTAACCCAAACCCTAAACCTCACCCTAACCCTCAACAACACCCTCACCCTAAACCAAACCTTAATGCTCACACTCAACATAACCCTAAACCTCACACTCACCCTCACTCTCAGCTTAAACCTAAGCCTAACAATAAACCTATCCCTAACCCTCACACTCACCCTCACCCTCACCCTAAACCTAATCCTAACCCTAAACCTAATCCTCTCACTCACCCTCATCTTCAAACTAACCCTAACACAAACCCTCAACTTAACCTTCACCCTCACACTAACCCTAACGCTCACCCTCAAACTAAACATCACCCTAAACCTAACCCTAACCCTCACCCTAACCCTTAGCCTAACCCTCCCCCTAACCCTAACCCTCACCCTCACCCTCACCCTCAGGCTCACCTTAAACCTAATCCTAACCCTAACACTCACCATCAACCTAACCATACCCCTAACACTAACCCTTACCCTAACTCTAACCTCCAACCTAACCCTAACCAGAAACCTAACTCTAACCCTCACCCAAACACTAAAACTCACCCCCACCCTTACCCTCAACCTAACCCCAAACCTAATGCGCACCATAACCCTAACCCTCAAGCTCACAATCACCCTCAGCCTATTCCTAAACCTAAGCCTAACCCTATCCCTAAAACTCACACTCACCCTCACCCTAACCCTAATCCTAAACCTAAACCAAACCCTAACCCTCCTCCTAAATCTCACCCTAACCCTAACCCTAACACTATCATTAACATTAACCCTAAAACTCAATATAAACCTAACCCTAATCCTCACCCTCACCCTTATTCTAACCCTAATCCTAATGATAACAATTACCCTAACCCTAACCCTAACCCTAACCATCACTCTAAACCTAACCCTAAATCTCAACCTTACCCTAACCCTAACCCAAACCCTCAACTGAACCTTCACACTCACCCTCACCCTAACCCTCACCCTCACCCTAAACATCACCCTAACCCTAACCCTCACCCTTACCCTCACCCTAGCCCTAACCCTCATACTAACCCTAAACCTCACCCTAAACCTAACACTCAACCTAACCTTTACCCTCACCCAAACACTAAGACTAAACCTAACATGAACCCTCACATTAACCCTCAACCTCACCCTAACCCTCAACCTCACCCTAACACTAAACCTCACCCTAACCCTAACACTCACCCTAAACCTAACCCTAACCGTCACCCAAACCCTCACCCTCACAGTAACTTTAATCCTAACCCTAATCCTAACAATAACCCTAAACCTGACCCTAACCCTCACCCTGTCCATAACCCTCACCGTAACCCTAACCCTCACCCTAACCCTCACCCTCACCTTTAGGCTTGGACTAAGCCTAACACTAAGACTAACCCTTACCGTCACATTCACCCTCACCCTAACCCTAAAAGTAACACTCACCCTAACTCTAACCCTCACACTAACCCTCACCCTAACACTAACACTAACCATAAACCTCACCCAAACCCTAACTCTAACCCTCACCCTCACCATCACCCTCCGCCTAACACTAAGACTATCCCTAACCCCAACATTAACCCTAAAACTAACCCTCACCCTAACCCTCACTCTAACCCTGACCGTAACCCTCACCCTCACCTTAGCCCATACCCTAACCTTAAGCCTAAACCTAACCCTCACCCTAAACCTCACTCTAACCCTAACCCCAACTCTCACCCTAACCCTAACCCTCACCTCACCCTCACCATAACTCTAATCCTAACTCTAACCCTAACCCTAACCCTCACACTCACCCTCACCTTAACCCTCATCCTAATCCTCACCCTAACACTAACACTCACCCCCAACCTGAACCTCAAGCTAACCCTAACCCTAACACTAACCATAACCCTAACCCTCACCCTAACACTAACTCTAACCATAAACCTCACCCTAACTCTAAACCTCATCCTAACACTTACCTTCACACTAAAACTAAACTTAACCCGAACACTAACCCTCACACTAACCCTAACCATCACCCTAAATTTAAAACTCACCCTAACCCTAACCCTAACCCTCAACCTCGACCTAGCCCAAAACATTACCCTAACCCTAACACACCCTAACCGTAACCTCCACCCTCACCCTCAAGCTGGTCCTTAGCCTAAGCATAAGCGTAAGACTAACCCTAACCCAAACAATCACCCTCAACCAAACCCTAACCGTAACCATAACCATAACCCTAACCCTCACCCTCAACCTCACCTTCCGCCTAACACTGACTATCCCTAATCCCAACCCTAACCCTAACACTAACCCTAAACCTAACCCTCACACTAACCCTCACCCTAACCCTGACCCTAAACCTCACCCTCACCCTAGCCCATACCTTAACCCTAAACCTAATCCTAACCCTCAACCTAATGCTCACCCTCAGCCTAAACCTAAGCCTAACCCTAACCCTAAACCTAAACCTCACACTCACCCTAACCCTAACTCTAACACTAAGCCTAACCCTAACCCTCACCCTCAGCCTCACCCTCAGCCAAACCCTAAGCCTAACCCCAACCATAACCCTAAACAACACCCTCACCCTCACCCTAACACTAATCCTAACCCTAAACCTAACCCTAACCATGCTCCTAACTCTCACCCTAACCCTAAACCTAACCCTAACCCTAACATTAACACTAACCCTTAACCTCATCCTAAGCCTAACCCTAATCCTCACCCTCACTGTTATTCTAACCCTAACCCTAATGGTAACACTAACCCTAACCCTAACCCTAACCCTCACCCTCACCTTAAACCAAACCCTCCTCCTAACCCTAACCCTAACCCTCACCCTCACCCATACGCTCAGCCTAAGCCTAAGCCTAAGACTAACCGTAACCCTCACACTCAATTTCACTCTAAGCCTAACCCTCACACTAAACCTAACCCTAAAACTCACCCTCATGGTAGGCCTAAGCCTAAGCCTAAGCCTAAGCCTAACCCTAACCTTAACTCTCATGCTAACCCTCACCCTAACGCTAACCCTAACACTAACCCTAACTCTAACCCCAAACCTCACCCTTACCCTAACCCTAACTCTAACCCTATCCCTAAACCTAAACCTCATCCTATCCCTAACCCTAACCCTCACCCTCACAGTAACTTTCAACCTAAACCTAATCCTACCAATAACCCTAACCCTAACGCTAACCCTCACCTTGTCCATAACCCTCACTCTAACCCTAACCCTCACCCTCACACTTAGGCTCAGCCTAAACCTAAGCCTAAGCCTAAGACTAACCCTTACCCTTACACTCACCCTCACCCTAACCCTATCAATAACACTCACCCTAACCCTAACCCTTACACTAACCCTCACCCTAATGCTAACACTAACCCTAAACCTCACCTGCACCCTAACCCTAACCCTCACCCTAACCCTAACCCTCATCCTCTCCCTTAGGCTCGGACTAAGCCTAATACTAAGACTAAGACTAACCCTTACCCCTCACACTCACCCTCACCCTAACCCTAAAAGTAACAGTCACCGTAACCCTAACCCTCACACTAACCCTCACCGTAACACTAACACTAACCATAAACCTCACACAAACCCCAACCCTAACCCTCACCCTCACCCTCACCCTCCGCCTAAGACTAAGACTATCCCTAACCCCAACCCTAACCCTAAAACTAACCCTAAACCTGACCCTCACCCTAACCCTCACTCTAACCCTGACCATAACCGTCACCCTCACCTAAGCCCATACCCTAACCGTAAGCCTAAACCTAACCCTCACCCTGAACCTCACTCTAACCCTAACCCCAACCCTCACCCTAACCCTAACCCTTACCTCACCCTCACCATAACTCTAATCCTAACCCTAACCCTAACCCTAACCCTCACACTCACCCTCACCTTAACCCTAATCCTAATCCTAACCCTAACCCTAACACTCACCCCCACCCTAAACCTCAAGCTAACCCTAACCCTACCACTAACCATAACCCTAACACTCACCATACACTAACTCTAACCCTAAACCTCACCCTAAATCTAAACCTCACCCTAACACTTACCTTCACACTAAAACTCACCTTAACCCGAACACTAACCCTCACACTAACCCTACACATCACCCTAAACTTAAAACTCATCCTAACCCTAACCCTAACCTTCAACCTTGCCCTAACCATTACCCTAACCCTAACACTCACCCTAACCGTAACCCCCACACTCAACCTCAAGCTGGGCCTAAGCCTAAGCATAAGCCTAAGACTAACCCTTACCCTCACACTCACCCTCGCCCTTACCCTAATCGTAACCCTAACCCTAACACTAACCCTAACACTAACCCTCATCCTAACACTAACACTAACCCTAAACCTAACCCTCAACCTAACCCTCACCCTAACCCTTAACCTTCACAATTACCATAACACTCACCCTCAGACTAACCCTCACCTTTACCCGTACTGTCACCCTCACCCTAACCCTCACCCTAACCGTAATCCTCATCCTAATACTCACCTAACTGTAACCCTAAACATCACCCTAACCGTAACCCTCACCCTCACCTTCATCCTCAGCCTATCCCTAAGCCTAAGCCTAAGCCTAACCCTAAACATCACCCTCATCCTAGCCCTCACCTTAACCCTAATCCTAACCCTAACCCTCATCCTAACCCTCAACCTAACCATAACCCTAACTATCAATCAAAAGTGAATTCTCATCCCCATTATCGCCCTCAGCCTAATCCTAAGCCTAAGCCTAAGCCTAACCCTAATCCACACACTCACCCTCACTGTAACACTAATCCTAAACCTAACCCTAACCCTAAACCTGATCCTAAACCTCACCCTCACCCTAACCCTAACCCTAACCCTAACACTCACCCCAACCCTAACGCTCACCCTCAACCTAACCCTAAATCTAAACCTCACCCTAACGCTAACCCGAACCCTCACCCTCACTCTAGCCCTCACTTAACCCTAATCCTAACCCTAAACCTCATCCTAACCCTCACCCTAACCCTAAAACCCTAACCCTCATCCTAACACTAACCCTCTCCCTCACACTCATGCTCGGCCTAAGCCTTAGACTAAGACTAAGACTAACCGTAACCCTCACACTCACCCTAACCCTAACACCAATCCTAAAACTAACCCTCACACTCACCTTAGCCCATACTCTAACCCTAAGCCTTAGCCTAACCCTCACCCTTACCCTCACTCTCACCCTCACCCTAAGTCTAATCCTATCCCTAACCCTCACATTCCCTCATCCTAAACCTAATTGTAACACTAACCCTAACCCTAACACTAAACTTCACCCTAATGCTAACTCTAACCCTAAACCTCATTCTCACCCAAACCCTAACCCTCACCCTCATCTTCACCCTCTGCCTAACACTAAGCCTATCCCTAACCCCAACCCTAACCCTAACACTAACCCTAAACCTAACTCTCACACTAACCCTCACCCTATCCCTCGCCCTAACCCTCAACCTCACCCTCACCCTAAACCTAACCCTAATTCTCACACTCAACATAATCACTCACACTCAACCTCAGCTTAAACCTAAGCCTAAAAATAACCCTAACCCTAACCCTCACATTCACCCTCACCCTAAACCTAATCCTAACCAAAAACTTTACCCTCTCACTCACCCTCACCCTCACTCTAACCCTAACCAAAACCCTCAACCGAACCCTCACCCTCACCCTCAACCTAACCCTAACCCTCACCCAACCCTCAACCTAACCCTACCCCTAACGCTAACACACCTACTAACCCTAAACTCCAACCTAATCCTAACCCTAGCGCTAACACTCACCCTAACCCTAACACTCACCCCAACCCTTACCTTCACCCTAACCCTAAACCTCACCCTAACCCTAACCCTCACGCTCACAGTCACCCTCAGCCTAACCCTAAACTTAAGCCTAACCCCATTCCAAACCTCACACACACCCTCACACTAAACCTAACCCTACGACTGACCCTCACCCTCAACCTCACCCTAACGCTAACCCAAACCCTCAACTTAACCCTCACGCTCACCCTAACCCTAACCCTCACCCTCACCCTAAACATCACCCTAACCCTAACCCTCATCCATACCCTCACCTTCATACTAACCCTAAACCTCACCCTAAACCTAACCCTCAACCTAACCCTAAGCCTAACCCTAACACTAAGCCTAAACCTAACATAAACCCTCAAAGTAACCCTAAACCTCACCCTAACCCTAACCCTCACACTAAGCCTAACCCTCAACCTAACCCTAACACTAAACCTACCCTTCACCCTACCCCTCACTCTAACCCTAAACCCAACCCTAACCCTCACCCTCACCGTCACCCTAACACTCACCCAACCCTAACACTCAACCAAACCCTAACGCTCATACTCTCCCGAACCCTAACCCTCACTCTATCACTCACACTCATCCTCACCCTAAACCTCACCCTAACCCTAACCCTCACCCTAACCTCACCCTTACCCTCAACCTAACCCTAACCCTCACCCTAACCTCACCCTTACCCTCAACCTAACCCTCAACCTCAACCTAACCCTAACCGTAACCCTAACCCTAAACCTCACCCTAACCCTCACCCTAACCCTAAGCCTAACCCTCACCCTCACCCTAACCTTTAACCTTAGGCTCACCCTAACCCTCACACAAACCCTAACCCTCACCCTAACCCTAACCCTAACCGTCACCCTCACCCTCACGCTCACCCTCAGCCTAACTTTAAACCTAACGCTACTCCTAACACTAACCCTCAACTTCACCCTCACACTAACTCTAACCCTAACCCTAAGCCTAACCCTCACACTCACCCTCACCCACAACCTAAGCCTCACTGTCACCCTCACGCTCACACTCACAATAACCCTAACCCTAACCCTCATGCTAAACCTATCTCTCACCCTAACCATAAACCTCACAATCACCCTCACCCTCACCTCACCCTAACACTAAACCTAAACCTAAACCTCACCCTAAAAGTCACCCTAATCCTAATGCTAACTCTAAACCTCACACTCACCCTAAACCTCACTCTAACCCTTACTCTCATCGTAAATCTAAACCTAACCTTAACCCTCACTCTGACCGTAACCCTCACCCGAAAACTAATCCTAACCCTAGCCTTCACCCTCACCCTCAACCTAACCCTACCCCTAACGCTAACCCTCACCCTAAATCTAACCTCCAACCTAACCCTAACACTAACCCTCACCCTAAACCTAACCCTCACCCTAAACCTAATCCTCACCCTCACTCTCACAGTCACCCTCAGCCTAACCCTAAAACTAAGCCAAACCCTATACCTAATCCTCACACTCACCGTCACCCTAAACCTAACCCTAAGTCTCACCCTCACCCTCAACTTCACCCTAACCCTAACCCAAACCCTCAACTGAAACCTCACCCTCACCCTAACACTCACCCTAACCCTAACCCTCACACTCACCATAACCCTCAACTTAAACCTTATCCTCACCCTAACCCTGACCCAACCCTCACCCTATCGCTAAAGTTAACCCTCAACCTAACACTTACACTCACTCTAACACTAAGCCTAACCCTAACACTAACTCTCACACTAACCCTCACCCTAAATATCACCCTATCATTAACCGTAACCCTAACACTATCCCTCACCCTCACCCTCAGCCTAACCCTCAGCCTAAAGCCTAACCCTAACCCTAACGCTCAGAGTCACCCTCACCCTAACCCTAACCCTAAGCCTCACTCTCACCCTCAACCTCACCCTAAACCTAATGCAAACCCTCAAACCAACCCTCACCCTCACCATAAACATCACCGTAACCCTAACACTCAACCTAATCCGCACCATAAACCTAACCCTCACCCTAACGCTAACCGTCACCTTCACCCTAACCCTAACCCTCACCCTAACCCTGACCCTCACCCTCATCTAACCCTCAAACTAACCCAAACCCTAACCCTCACCCTAACCCTCAACCTCACCCTCACCGTAAACCTAACCCTAATGCTCACACTCAACATAACCCTAAACCTCACATTCACCCTCACTCTCAGCTTAAACCTAGGCGTAACAATAACCCGAACCCTAACCCTCACACTCACCATCACCCTAAACCTAACCCTAACCCTAATCCTAACCCTCTCACTCACCCTCACACTCACCCTAACCCTAACCCAAACTCTCAACCTAAACATCACCCTAAACCTAACCCTCACCCTAACCCTTAACCAAACCCTCACCATAACCCTAACCCTCACCCTCACCCTCACCCACAGGCTCACCCTAAACCTAATCCTAACCCTAGCCCTCCCCCTCCCCCTCAACCTAACCCTACCCCTAACGCTAACCCTCACCCTAAACCTAACCCTCACCTTAACCCTAACCCTCACGCTCACAGTCACCTTCAGCCTAACCGTAAACCTAAGCCTAATCTATCTCTAATCCTCACACTCACCATCACCCTAAACCTAACCCTGAGTCTCACCCTCACCCTCAACCTCATCCTAACCCTAACACAAACCCTCAACTGAACTCTCACCCTCAACCTCACCCTCACCCTAACCCTAACCCTAACCCTCACACTCACCATAACCCTCACCCTAAACCTTACCCTCAGCCTAACCCTCATCCCAACCCTCACCCTATCCCTAACCCTAACCCTCAACCTAACCCTTTCACTCACTCTAACACTAAGCCTAATCCTAACACTAACTCTCACACTAACCCTCACCCTAAATATCACTCTATAATTAATCCTAACCCTAACACTAACCCTCACCCTCACCCTCAGCCTAACCAACAGCCTAAAGCCTAAACCTAACCCTAACCCTCAGAGTCACCCTCAACTTAACCCTAACCCTAAGCCTCACCCTCACCCCCAACCTCAACCTAAAACTAACGCAAACCCTCAAACCAACCCTCACCCTCACCATAAACATCACCGTAACCCTAACACTCACCCAAATCTACACCATAACCCTAACCCTCACCCTAACGCTAACCCTCACCGTCACCCTAACCCGAACCCAAACCCTAACCCTAACCCTAACCCTCATCTAAACCTCACCCTAACCCTCAGCCTAACCCAAACCCTAACCTTCAAACACACCCTCACCCTAAACCTAACCCTAATGCTCACACTCAACATAACCCTAACCCTCACACTCACCATCACCCTCAGCTTAAACCTAAGCCTAACAATAACCCTAACACTAACCATCACACTCACCCTCACCCTAAACCTAATCCTAACCCTAAACTTAACTCTCTCACTCACCCTCACCCTCAACCTAACCCTAACCCTCAACCTAAACATCACCCTAAACCTAACCCTCACCCTAACCCTTAGCCTAACCCTCACCCTAACCCTAACCCTCACCCTCACCCTCACCCTCAGGCTCACCTTAAACCTAATCCTAACCCTAACCCTCATTCTCATGCTCAACCTAACCCTACCTCTAATGCTAACCCTCACCCTAACCTAACATCGAACCTAACCCTAACCCTAAACCTAACGCTAACACTCACGCAAACCCTAACACTCACCCCAACACTTACCCTCACCCTAACCCCAACCCTAATGCTCACCATAATACTAACCCTCAAGCTCACATTGACCCTCAGCCTAACCCTAAAACTAAGCCTAACCCTATCCCTAAACCTCCCACTCACCCTCACCCTAAACCTAACCCTAAATCTCAACCTCACCCTAACCCTAACCCAAACCCTCACCCTCACCCTCACCCTAACCCTCACCCTCACCCTAAACATCACCCTAACCCTAACCCTCACCCTTACCCTCAACTTAGCCCTAACCTCATACTAACCCTAAACCTCACCCTAAACCTGACCGTCAACCTAACACTTACCCTCACCCTAATACTAAGCCTAAACCTAACGTGAACCCTCACAGTAACCCTAAACCTCACCCTATCCCTAACCCTCACACTATCCCTAACCATCATCCTAACCCTAACCCTAACCCTCACCCTAACCCTAACCCTCACACTCACCCTCACCCTCAGCCTAACCCTCAGCCTAAAGCCTAACCCTAACCCTAAGCCTCAGAGTCACCCTCACCCTAACCCTAAATCTAAGCCTCATTCTCACCCTCAACCTCACCATAAACCTAAGGCAAACCCTCAAACCAACCCTCACTCTCAGCCTAAACATAACTCTAACATTAACCCTCAACCCTACTCCCCACCAAAACCCTAACCCTCACCCTAACGCTAATCCTCACCCTCACCCTAACCCTAACCCTCACCATAACCCTAACCCTCACCCTCATCTAACCCTCACCCTAAACCAAACCCTAACCCTCACCCTAACCCTCAACCTCACCCTCACCCTAAACCTAACCCTAATGGTCACACTCAACATAACCCTAACCGTGAGTGTGAGACTCACTCTCTCACCCTCAGCTTAAAACTTAAGCCTAGCAATAACCGGAACCCTAACCCTCACACTCACCCTCACCCTAAACCTAACCCTAACCCTAATACTTACCCTCTCACTCACCATCACACTCACCCTAACCCTAACCCGAACTCTCAACCTAAACATCACCCTAAACCTAACCCTCACCCTCACCTTAACCTAACCAAACCCTCACCATAACCTTAACCCTCACCCTCACCCTCACCCACAGTACAACCTAAACCTAATCCTAACCCTAGCCCTCACCCTCACGCTCAACCTTATCCTACCCCTAACGCTAACCCTCACCCTAAACCTAACCTCCAACCGAACGCTAACCCTAACCCTAACGCTAACCCTCACCCTAAACCTAACCCTCACCCTAACCCTAAACCTCAAGCTCACAGTCACCCTCAGCCTAATCCTAAACCTAAGCCTAACCCTATCCCTAATCCTCACACTCACCATCACCCTAAACCTAACCCTTAGTCTAACCCTCACCCTTAACCTCACCCTAACCCTAACCCAAACCCTCAACTGAACCATCACCCTCACCCTCACCCTCACCCTCACCCTAACCCTAACCCTAACCCTCACACTTACCATAACCCTCACCCTAAACCTGACCCTCACCCTAACCCTCATCCCAACCCTCACCCTATCCCTAACCCTAACCCTCAACCTAACACTTACACTCACTCTACCACTAAGCCTAACCCTAACACTAACACTCACACTAACACTCAGCCTAAATATCACCCTTTCATTAACCCTAACCCTAACCCTAACCGTTACCCTCACCCTCACCCTCAGCCTCACCCTCAGCCTAAAGCTTAACACTAACCTTAACCCTCAGAGTCACCCTCACTCTAACCCAAAACCTGAGCCTCACCATCACCCTCAACCTCACCCTAAACCTAACGCAAACCCTCAAACCAAGCCTCACCCTCACCATAAACATCACCGTAACCCTAACACTCACCCTAATCCGCACCATAACCCTAACCCTCACCCTAACGCTAACCATCACCCTCATCCTAACCCTAAAACTCACCCTAACCCTAACCCTCACCCTCATCTAACCATCACCCTAACCCAAACCCTAACCCTCACCCTAACCCTCAACCTCACCCTCACCCTAAACCTAACCCTAATGCTCACACTCAACATAACCCTAACCCTCACACTCACCCTCACCCTCAGCTTAAACCTAAGCCTAACAATAAACAGAACCCTAACCCTCACACTCACTCTCACCCTAAACCTAATCCTATGCCTAAACCTAACCCTCTCACTCACCCTCACCCTCAACCTAACCCTAACCCTCAACCTAAACATCACCCTAAACCTAACCCTCACCCTAAACCTTAGCCTAACCCTCACCCTAACCCTAACCCTCACCCTCACCCTCACCCTCAGGCTCACCTTAAACCTAATCCTAACCCTAACCCTCACCCTCATGCTCAACCTAAACCTACCCCTTACACTAACCCTCACACTAACCCTAACCTCCAACCTAACCCTAACCCTAAACCTAACGCTAACCCTCACCCAAACCCTAACACTCACCCGAATACTTACCCTCACCGTAACCCCAACCCTAATGCTCACCATAACCCTAAACCTCAAGCTCATAGTCACACTCAGCCTAACCCTAAACCTAACCCTAACCCTATCCCTAAACCTCACATTCACACTCACCCTAAACCTAACCCTAAGTCTCAACCTCATCCTAACCCTAACCCAAACCCTCAACTGAACCCTCACCCTCACCCTAACCCTAACCCTCACCCTCACCCTAAACATCACCCTAACCCTAACCATCACCCTTAACCTCACCCAAGCCCTCATACTAACCCCAAACCTCACCCTAAACCTGACCCTCAACCTAACCCTTACCCTCACCCTAACACAGAGCCTAAACCTAACATGAACCCTCACAGTAAACCTAAAACTCACCCGAAACCTAACCCTCACACTATCCCTAACCCTCACCCTAACCCTAACCCTAAACCTCACCCTAACCCTAACCATCACCCTCACTCTCAACCTGAGCCTAACCCTCAGCCTAAAGCCTAACCCTAACCCTAACCCTCAGAGTTACCCTCACCCTAACCCTAACTCTAAGCCTCACCCTCACCCTCAACCTCACCCTAAACCGAACGCAAACCCTCAAAACAACCCTCACACTCACCCTAAACATCACCCTAACCCTAACCCTCACCCTAACGCTATTCCTCACCCTCACCCTAACACTAACCCTCACCCTAACCCTAACCCTAACCCTCACCCTAAATCAAACCCTAACCCTCACCCTAACCCTAAACCTAACCCTCACCCTAAACCTATCCCTCACCCTAACAATAAACTTCACAATCACTCTCACCCTCACCTCACCCTAACCCTAAACCTAACCCTAACCCTCAAGCTAAACCTACCCTAACCCTAATGTAACTCTAACCCTCACACTCACGCTAAACCTCACGCTAACCCTTACTCTCAGCATAAATCTAACACTAACCCTAACCCTCTCACTCACCCTATCCCTTACCCTAACCCTAACCCTAACCATAACCTTCACCCTAACCCTCACCCTAACACTCACCCTTACCCTAACCCTCATCCTAAACCTCAGCCTAACCCTAACCCTATCCCTAACCCTAATGCTAACCCTAATGCTCAATCTAACTATAACCGTACCCCTTAAACTAACTCTCATCCTAACCTTAACCCTAACCCAAACCCTTACGTTAACTCTAACCCGAACACTCAACCTAACCCTAATCCTCACCCACACCCTCAGCCTTATCCTCAGCCTAAACCTAACCCTAACCCTAACCCTAACCCTAATCCTCACCCTCATCCTAACTCTAACCCTAACCTTCACTCTCACCCTCACCCCTACCCTCACCATAACCCTAACCCGAACCCTCACCCTAACCCTCATCCTAACCTTCTCCCTAACCCTCATCCTAACCCTAACCCTAACCCTTACCATAACCCTAAACCTCATCCTAACCTCACCCTAACCCTAAACCTATCCCTAACCCTAACGCTAACCCTAATGCTCACACTAACCGTAACCGTACCCCTCAACCAAACCCTCATCCTAAACTTAAGCCTAACCCAAACCCTCACGCTAATCACCCTCAGCCTAACCCTCAGCCTAAGCCTAAACCTAACCCTAACACTCACACTCACCCTCACACTCACCCTAACCCTAAGCCTCACCATCACCCTCGACCTCACCCTTACCAAAACCCTAACCCTCAAATTAACCCTAACCCTCACCCTAATGCTAACCGTCAACCTAACGCTTACACTCACCCTAATATTAAGTGTAACACTAACACCTACTCTCACAATAACCCTCACCGTAAACATCACCCTATCCCTAACCCTAACCCTAACCATCACCCTAACCCTAACCCTCACACTCACTCCCACCCTCAGCCTAACCCAAAGCCTAAGCCTAAGCCTAACCCTAACCCTCACACTCACGCTCACACTAACCCTAACCCTAATCCTCACCCTCACCCTAAACCTCACCCTAACTATATCCCAAACCCTCAAACCAACCCTCACCCACAACCTCACCCAAACCCTCACCTTAAACATCACCCTAAAACTCACCCTAATCCTCACCCTAACCCTAACCCTCACCCTCACCCTAACCCTCACCCTAAACCTAACCCTCAATCTAAAAATTACCCTCAACCAACACTAAGTCTAACCCTAACACTAACCCACACTAACCCTAAATCTCACTTTAACCCTAACCCTCACCCTAACCTAACCCTAACACTCACCCTAACCCTCAACCTAACCCTTAATCTCACCCTACACTAACCCTAACACTAAACCTCAACCTCACCCTAAACCTCACCCTAACCCTAACCCTAACACTAACTCTCAACCTCACCCTCAACCTCACCCTAACCCTAACCCTCACCCCAACACTTATCTTAACCAAAACCCTCACCCTAACGCTAACCCTAACGCTAAACCTCACCTAACCCGCAACCTCACCTTAAACATAACCCTAACCCTAACAATAACCCTAACCCTAACCCTAAACCTAATCCTTAACCTAACCCACACCATCACCCTCACCTTCACCCTAAACCGAACCTAATCCTCTTCATAACCCTAAACCTCTCCCTAAACTTAACCATCACACTCACCCTAACCCTCACCCTAAAACTTACCCTGACCCTAACCCTCAGCCTAACCCTAAAGCTAACCCTAACCCTCACCTTAACCTTCACCCTAAACCCAACCTTAACGGTAACCCTCAAACCAACCCTCACCCTCATCATAAACATCACCGTAACCCTAACACTCACCCTAATCCGCACCATAACCCTAACCCTCACCCTAACGCTAACCGTCACCCTCATCCTAACCCTAACCCTCACCCTAACCCTAACCCTCACCCTCATCTAACCATCACCCTAACCCAAAACCTAACCCTCACCTAACCCTCAACCTCACCCACACCCTAAACCTAACCTAATGCTCACACTCAACATAACCCTAACCCTCACACTCACCCTCACCCTCAGCTTAAACCTAAACCTAACAATAACCCGAAACCTAACCCTCACACTCACTCTCACCCTAAACCTAATCCTATCCCTAAACCTAACCCTCTCACTCACCCTCACCCTCAACCTAACCCTAACCCTCAACCTAAACATCACCCTAAACCTAACCCTCACCCTAACCCTTAGCCTAACCCTCACCCTAATCCTAACCCTAACCCTCACCCTCACCCTCACCCTCAACCTAACCCTACACCTAACGCTAACCCTCACCCTAACCCTAACCTCTAAACTAACCCTAACCCTAAACCCTCACCCTAACCCTAACCTCCAACCTAACCCTAACCCTAAACCTAACGCTAACCCTCACAAAAACCCTAACACTCAACCCAACACTTACCCTCACCCTAACCCCAACCCTAATGGTGACCATTACCCTAACCCTCAAGCTCACAGTCACCCTCAGCCTAACCCTAAACCTAGGCCTAACGCTATCCCTAAACCTCACACTCATCCTCACTCTAAACCTAACCCGAAGTCTCAATGTCACCCTAACCCTAACCCAAACCCTCAACTTAACCCTCACCCTCACCGTAACCCTCAACCTCACCTTAAACATCACCCTAACCCTAAACATCACCCTTACCCTCACCCTAGCCCTAACACTCATACTAACCCTAAACCTCACCCTAAACCTGACCCTCACCCTAACCCTTACCCTCACCCTAACACTAAGCCTAAACCTAACATGAACCCTCACAGTAACCCTAAAACTCACCCGAACCCTAACCCTCACCCTAACTCTAACCCTAACCCTCACCGTAAACCTAACCATCACCCTCACCCTCATCCTCAGCTTAACCCTCAGCCTAAAGCCTAACCCTAACCCTAAGCCTCAGAGTCACCTTCACCCTAACCCTAAATCTAAGCCTCACTCTCACCCTCAACCTCACCCTAAACCTAATGCAAACCCTCAAACCAAAGCTCACCCTCACCCTAAACATCACCCTAACATTAACCCTCACCCTAATCAGCACCAAAACCCTAACCCTCACCCTAACGCTAATCCTCACCCTCAACCTAACACTCACCCTCATCTAACCATCACCTAACCCTAAACCTCACCCTCATCTAACCCTCACCCTAACCCTCACCCTAACCCTCAACCACACCCTCACCCTAAACCTAACCCTAATGTTCACAGTCAACATAACACTAACCCTCACACTCACCCTCACCCTCAGCTTAAACCTAAGCCTAACAATAACCCGAACCCTAACCCTCACATTCACCCTCACCCTAAACCTAACCCAAACACTAATCCTAACCCTCTTACTCACCCTCACACTCACACTAACCCTAACCCAAACCCTGAACCAAAACATCAACCTAAACCTAACCCTAACCCTAACCCACACCCTCACCCTCACCCTCATCCTCACCCTCATCCTAAATCTAACCCTAACAATAACCCTAACCCTAAACCTAACCCTCACCCTAACTCTAACCCTCACTCTAACCCTCATCCTCACCATCACCCTCACCTTAACTCTAAGACTAACATTAACCCTCACTCTCACCCTCACCTTAACACTAAAGCTAACTCTAACCCTCACCCTAACAGTAACCCTAACCCTCACCCTCACCCTAACCGTCACCCGAACTTTATCCTCACTCTATCCCTCACCCTTAAATTAACCCTAATGCTCACCCTAACCTTAACAGTACACCTCACCAGAACCCTCACCCTAACTCTAATCCTAACCCTAAACCTAACCCACATCTAAACCTAACCCTAATTTTCAACGTTACCCTAACCCTCACCATCACCCGAACCCTCACCCTAACCCTAACACTCACCTTATCCTCACACTAACCTTAACCATTATCTAACAAAGACCCTCACCCTCACCCTCACCCTAACCTTCACCCTAACCCTCACCCTCACCCTAGCCCTCACCCTAAACGTAACCCTAACTCTAAACCTCACCCGCACCCTCACCATCATGCTCAGCCTTACCCTAACCCTACCCCTAATCCTAAACCTAACCCTCAACCTGATCATAACACTCAACATAACCCTTACCCTCACCCTCACAATATCCCTAACCTTAACCCTCAAACTAAACCTAACCCTCACCCTAAACCTAACCCTATCCCTCAACCCAAACCTCAACCTAAACCTAAATCTCACCCTCACCCTCACCCTAGCCCTCACCCTAATCCTAACCCTCATCTTAAACTTCACCCTCACACCACCCTCAAACTAACCCTAACCCTAACCCTCACCCTAATCCTAACCCTAACCCACACACTAGCCCTCACCTTAAACCGAACCCTAACTCTCCCCCTCAATCTAACCCTACACTTAACCCTAACACTAACCCTCACCCTAACACTAACCTTAACCCTAACCATCACCCTTACCTTAACCCTCACCCTAACCCTCAACTTCATCCTCACCCTAAACCTTACACTAAACCTAAATCTCACCCAAACTCTAACCCTAACCGTCATCCTCACCCTCACCCTCATGCTAACCCTAACCCTAACCCTCACCCTAACCCTAAATCTCACCCTAACCCTAACCCTAACCCTCACCCTCAAGCTCACCTTAACCCTAACCCTAACCCTCACCCTAACCTTCACTCTAACCCTACTGCTAACTCTACCACTCACCCTAACCCTCACGCTATCGCTTACCCACACGATAAACCTAAACCTAACCCTCACCCTCACCCTCACCCTAAATCTCACCCTAAACTTAACCCTAACCCAAACACGAAACCCTAACCCTAAACTGAACCCTAACCCTCACCCGAAACCTTAACCCTAAACCTAAACCTAACCCTAAAGCTAAGTGTCACCCTATCCCTAACCCTATCCCAAACCCTAACCCTCACCCTAACTCTCACCCTAAACCTTATACTCACCCTCACCCTAACCCTAACCCTAACGCTGATGCTTACAATAACTCTAACCCTCACCCTAAACCTAACATTACCCCTCACCCTAACCCTCATCCTAACCCTAAACCTAACCCAAAACCTATCCCTAACCCTAATCCTAACCCTAACCCTCACCCTCATCATAACTAACACTAACCCTAACACTAACTCTCACCCTCACCTTCACCCTCAGCCTAAACCTTACCCTCACACTAACAATAACCATCACGCTAACCCTCAACCTAATCCTCAACACTAACCCTAACCATAACCATTACACTAACCCTAACCCTAAACATCACCAAAATCCTCAATAACCCTAAACCTAGTCCTAACCCTAACCCTTACCCTCACCCTAACCCTAAAACTCACCCTAACCCTAACCTTCACCCTAACACTAGCCTAACCCTAACACAAACCCTCACACTAAACCTAACCCTCAGCCTAAACCTAACCCTCAACCTAAACCTATCCCTAACCCAAATCCTCACCCTCAACTTATCCCTCACACTAACCCTTTTCCTATCCCTAAGCCTAACCCTCACCCTTTCCGTAACCCTCACCCTCACCAAAAACCTCACCCTTACCCTTATCTTACCCTCACCCTAACCTTCACACTAACCCAAAACCTCAACCTAACCTAATCATAACACTCACACTAAACCTCACCTTAACCCTAATGCTAACCCTAACACTCACTCTCACCCTAACCCTCACCCTAAACCTGAACCTCACTCTAACCCTAACCCTAACCCACAACCTCACCCTAAACCTCACCCTAACCCTAACCCTCACCCTAATCCTTACCCTCACCCTAACCCTCACCCTAAAGCTAACCATAAACCTCACCCTAACCCTCACACTTACCCTAACCCTAACCTTCACCCTAACACTAAGCCTAACCCTAACAAACGCTCACACTAACCCTAACCCTCAGCCTAAACCTAACCCTCAACCTAAACCTAACCCTAACCCAAATGCTCACCCTCATCTTATCCCTCACACTAACCCTTTTCCTATCCCTAACCCTAACCCTAACAGTAACCCTAACCCTCACCCTCACCCTCACCCTTTCCGTAACCCACACCCTCACCAAAAACCTCACCCTTACCCTTACCTTACCCTCACCCTAACCCTCACAGTAACGCAAAACCTCAACGTAACCTAATCAAAACACTCACACTAAACCTCACCCTAACCCTAATGCTAACCCTAACACTCACCCTCACCCTAACCCTCAGCCTAAACCTGAACCTCAGTCTAACCCTAACCCTAACCCACAACCTCACCCTAAACCTCACCGTAACCCTAACCCTCACCCTAATCTTTACCCTCACCCTAACCCTCACCCTAAACCTAACCCTAAGCTAACCATAAACCTCACCTTAACCCTCACCCTCACCCTAACCCTAATCCAAACCCTAACCCTCAGCCTAAACCTCACCCTAACCCTAACCTTAACCTTCACACTAACCTTAACCCTACCACTCAGCCTAACCCTAACCCTCATGCTCACCCTAAACCTAACCCTAACCCTATCCCACACACTCACCCTCACCCTCATCCTCACCCTCGCCCTAAACCTAATCCTAACAATAACCCTAATCATAAACCTAACCCTCACCTTAACCCTAACCCTCAAGCTAACCCTCATCCTCACCCTCACCCTCACTTTAACCCTAAGCCTAACCCTAACCCTCACCCTCACCCTCAACATAACACTAAAGCTAACCCTAACCCTCACCCTAACAGTAACCCTAACCCTCACTCTCACCCTAACCGTCACCCTAACATTATCCTCACCCTAACCCTAACCCTCACATTAACCCTAATGCTCACCCTAACCTTAACAGTACCCTTCACCCAAACCCTCATCCTAACTCTAACCCTAACCCTAAACCTAACCCTCACCTAACCCTAAATCTCAACCTTACTCTAACACTCAACATCACCTGAACCCTCACCCTAAATCTAACACTCACCCACACCCTAACCCTAAAGCTCACCCTCAACCTCACCTAATCCTCACCCTAACCCTAACCATTATCTAACAAAGGCCCTGACCCTCACCCTCACCCTAACCTTCACCCTAACCCTCACCCTCACCCTAGCCCTCACCCTAAACGTAACCCTACCCGTAAACCTCACCAGCACTCTCACCTTCATGCTCAGCCTTACCCTAACTCTACCCCTAATCCTAACCCTAACCATCAACCCCATCATAACCCTCACCATAACCCTTACTCCCACCCTCACCCTAAGCCTAACCGTAATGCTTTCACTAAACCTAACCCTCACGCTAAATCTAACCCTACCCTTCACCCCAAACCTCAACCTAAACCTAACCCTAACCCTCACCCCAACGCTAAACCTAACCCTCACCTTAGCCCTCACCCTAATCCTAACCATCTTCCTAAACCTCACCCTTACACCACCCACAAACTAACCCTAAACCTAACCCTCACCCTAAGCCTAACCCTCACCCTAACCCTAAACCGCACCCTAGCCCTCACCCTAACCCTAACCCTAAACCTCCCCGTCACCCTAACCCTAAACCTAACCCTAACCCTCACCCTAACCCTCACCCTCACACTAACCCTAACCCTAACCCTCACCTTTACCTTAACCCTCACCCTAACCCTTAACCTCATCCTCATCCTAAACCTCACACCAAACGTAACCCTCACCCTAACTCTAACACTAACCGTCACCCTCACCCTAACCCTCACTCTAAACCTAACCCTAACCCTCGCCCTCACCATCACCCAAACCCTACTAATAACTCTAACACTCACCCTAACCCTCACGCTATCACTTAAACACACCATAAACCTAAACCTAACCCTAACCCTCACCCTCACCATAAACCTCACCCTAACCCTAACAGTAACCCAAACACGAAACCCTTAACCTAACCCTAAACTGAACCTGAACCCTCACCCGAAACCTTAACCCTAAACCTAAACCAAACCCTCAAGCTAACAGTCACCCTAAACCTAACCCTATCCCTAACCCTAACCCTCACCCTAACCCGCACCCTAAACCATATCCTCACCCTCACCCTAACCTTTACCCTAACGCTAACCCTCACAATAAATCTAATCTCACCCTAAACCTAAACTTACCCCTCACCCTAACCCTCATTCTAACCCTAAACCTAACCCAAAACCTCTCCCTAACCCTAATCCTAACACTAACTCTCACCTTCACCCTCACCCTCAGCCTAACCCTAACCCTCACACTAACCCTAACCGTCAAGCTAACCCTCAACCTAATCCTCACACTAACCCTAACCCTAACCCTTACACTAACGCTAATCCTAAACCTCAACAAAACCCTCAATAACCCTAAACCTAGACCTAACCTTAACCCTTACCCTCACCCTAAACCTAACCCTCACCCTCACCCTAACCCTAAACGTCACCCTAAAACTAACCCTCACCCTAAACTTTACCCTCACCCTAATACTAAGCCTAAACCTAACACCAACACTCACACTAACCCTAACCCTCAGCCTAAACCTAACCCTCAACCTAAACCTAACCCTAACCTTAATCCTCACCCTCACCTTATCCCTCACACTAATCCTTTTCCTAACCGTAACTCTAACCCTCACCCTAACCCTAACCCTCTCCCTTTCCGTAACCCTCACCCTCACCAAAAACCTCACCCTTACCCTTACGTTACCCTCACCCTAACCCTCACACTAACCCAAAACCTCACCCTAAACTAACCAAAACACTCACACTAAACCTCACCCTAACCCTAATGCTAACCCTAACACTCACCCTCACCCTAAAACTTACCCTAAACCTTCACCTCAACCTAACACTAACCCTAACCCTCAACCTCACCCTAAACCTCACCCTAAGCCTAACCCTCAGCCTAACCCTTAACCTCACCCTAACCCTAAATCTAAGCTAACCCTTAACCTCACCCTAACCCTCACTCTCACCCTAACCCTAATCTAAACCCTAACCCTCAACCTAACCCTCATCCTAACCCTAAACCTAACCTTCACACTAACCCTAACCCTCACCCTAACCTTAACCCTACCCCTCACCCTAAACCTCATCCTAACCCTAACCCTAAACCTAACCCTAAACCTAAACCTCACACTAACAATAACCCTCACCCTCACCCTCACCCTCAACGTAACCATAAACCTAACCCTAACCCTAAAAATAACCCTAACCCTAACCCTTATCCTAACCCTCACCTTCACCCTCACCCTAACCCTAACCCTCACCCTTAACCTAACCCTCAACCTCACCGTAACCCTAAACCTAACCCTAAAACTTACGCTCACCCTAACACTAACCCTAACCCTAAAACTAGCCATTACACTAACCCTAATCCTCAGCCTAACCCTAACCCTCAACCTATACCTATCCCTAACCCTAACCCTCACCCTCACCCTAGGCCTCACCCTAAACCTAATCCTAATCCTAACCCTCACCCTAAACCTAACCCTCACCCTATTCCCAACCCTCAATCTCACCCTCACCCTAACCCTAAGCCCAAACCTAACACTCACCCTAACACTCACCCTTACTGTAAACCTAAACCTAACCCTCACCCTAACCCACAAGTTTACCATAATCCTCACCATAACCCTAACCCTCACACTTAACATTACTCTCACCCTGAACGTAACCCTCACCCTAAACCTAACCCTCACACTAACCTTACGCTTACCCTCACACTAACCCTCACCCTAAACTTAATGCTAACCCTAACACTCACCCTGACTCTAACCCTCACCCTAACCCGAAACCTCACCCTAAACCTAACCCTATCCCTAACCCTCAACCTAACCTTTACCCTCAACCTAACACTAACACTCACATTAACAATAAACCTAACCCTAACTCTAACCTCACCCTAACCCTAACCCTCACCCTAACCCTAACCCTAACCCTCACCCTCACCCTAACCTTTAACCTTACCCTCACCCTAACCCTCACACCAACCCTAACCCTAAGCCTAACCATTACCCTCTCCCTCACGCTCACCCTCAGCCTAAATTTAAACCTAACCCTACTCTTAACCCTAACCCTCACCTTCACCCTCACACTCACCCTAACCCTAAACCTAACTCTAAGCCTAACCCTCACACTCACCCTCACCCTCAGCCTAAGCCTCACTGTCAACCTCACTCTCACCCGCACCCTAACCCAAAGCCTAACCCTCACCCTAAACCTATCTCTCACACTAACCATAAACCTCACAATCACCCTCACTCTCACCTCACCCTAACCATAAACCTAACCCTAACCCTCACCCTAACCCTAAGGCTAACTCTAACCCTCACACTCACCCTAAACCTCATGCTAACCCTTATTCTCACCGTAAATCTAACCCTAACACTAACCCTCACCCTGACCCTAACTCTCACGTAAACCCTAACCCTAACCCTAATCCTAACCCTCATCCTAAACCTCACCCTAAACCTAAACCTATCCCTAACCCTAACGCTAACCCTAACGCTCACCCTCACCCTCACCCTAAACTAATCCTAACCCTAACCCTCACCCTAACCCTGACCCTGAACCTTAAACTAACTCTCATACTAACCATCACACTAACTCTAACCCTAACCCTAACTTACCACTAAACCTCACCCAAACACTCACCCTCACCCTATCCCTATTCCTCACCCTAACCCTCACACTCACACTCACCCCCACCCTATTCCTAACCCTAAATCTCATCCTCACCACACCCTAACCCTCACCCTCACCGTCACACTAACCCTAACCCTAACCCAAACCCGAACCCTAACGCTAATCCTAACCCTCAACCTAACACGCACCCTCACACTCACCCTAACCCTAAACCTAAACCTAACCCTCACGCTAACTCTAACCCTAACCCTAATGGTAACCATAACCCTCACCCTCAACTTAACCCTCACCTTAAACCTTACCCTCACCCTAACCCTCATCTTAAGCCTCACCCTAACCCTAACCCTAACCATCACTCTAACCCTAATCCTCAACCCCACCCTCACCCTAAGCCTAACCCTAAGACTAAGCCTAACCCTAAACCTACCCCTCAGCCTAATGCTCACCCTAACACTAATCCTAATCCTAATACTCACCCTATCCCTAACCCTAACCCTAAGCCTCACCCTAACCCTAACACTAATGTTAACCGTAATCCTCACCATCAATCTAACCCTCACCTTAACCCCTACCATCCGCCTAACCCTAACACTCACCCTCACCTTAACCCTCACACTAATCCTTACCCTCAACCTAACCCTAAACCTAACCCTAAAACTCACACTCACCCTCACCCTCACCATCACCCTCAGCATAACACTAACCATAACCCTAATCCTAACCCTAAACCTCTCCCTCACCCTAACCGTCACCCTAATTCTTAACTTCACACTAATCCTAACCATAACCCTAACCCTAATACTTACACTAAACCTAACCCTCACCTTAACCATAACCATACCCATTACCCTAACCTTCACCCTAACCCTAACCCTATCCCTAACCCTAACCCTATCCCTAACCCTCACCCTAACACTAACCCTAACCCTCACCCTTTCCCTAAACCTCACAATAAGCCTCAACCTCATTCTCACCCTAAACCTCACACTAAACCTAACCCTCAGCCTAACTCTAACCCTAACCGTCACCCTTACCCTCCCGCTCACACTGACCCTAACCCTCACCCTAATGCTAAAACCCACGATAAAGCTAACCCTAACCCTCGCCCTCAAGCTCACCTTAACCCTAACCCTATCCCTCACCCTAAACTTCACTCTAACCCTAATGCTAACTCTAACACTCACCCTAACCCTCACACTATCACTTACCCACATGATAAAACTAAAACTAACCCTAACCCTCACCCTCACCTTAAGCTTCAACCTAACCCTACCCCTAACCCTAACCCGAAAGCCTCACCCTAAACCTAACCATAACTCTAACACTAATCCTAAACCTAACCCTCACCCTAACGCTAACCCTTACCCTAACCCTAACCCTAACTCTAACCTAACCCTCAGCCTAACCCTAACCCTAACCCTGACCCTCACCCTAACCCTAACCCTCACCCTAACCCTAACCCTCACTCTAACCCTTATCCTCACCCTAACACTAAGCCTAACCCTAACACCAACCCTCCCACTAACCCTAACCCTCAGCCTAAGCCTAACCCTCACCCTAAATCTAACCCTAACCCTAACCCTCAGCCTCACCATATCCCTTACACTGATCCTATTGATAACCCTAACCCTCACCCTAACACTAACCCTAACCCTAAACCTCACCCTAAGCCGAACCCTCACCTTAACCCTAACCAAAACCCTACCCCTCACCCTATCCCTAACCCTACCCCTCACCCTAAACTTCCTCCTAACACTAACCTTAACCCTAACCCTAAACCTCACCCTAACCGTAACCATATCCCTCACCTTCCCCCTCACCCTAAACTGAACTGTAACCCTCACTCTAACCCTAACAATAACCCTAACACTAAACCTAATCTTAACCCTCACCCTCACCCTAACACTAACCCTAACCTAAACCCTCACCCTCACCCTAAGCCTCAGCCTCACCCTCAAACTCAACTTCACCCTAAACCTCACCCTCACACTAGCCCTCACCCTAACCCTAACGCTAACACTAAACCTCACCTGCACCCTCACCCTCACCCTCAGCCTAAACCTAACCCTATCTCTAATCATAACCCTAACCCTCACCCTCAACCTAACCCTCACCATAACCCTTACCCTAACCCTCACCCTAACCTTAACTGTAAACCTGAAACTAAAGCTAACCCTCACCCTAACCCTCACCCTAAACATAACCCTAACCCTCATCATAACCCTAAAGTTCACCCTCAACCTAGCCCTCATCTTATCCCCAAGCCTCAACCTAAACCTCACCCTCACACCAGTCTGAAAATAAAACTAATCCTAACCCTCACACTAACCCTAACCCTAAACCTAACCCTCACCCTCACCCTCATCCTCACCCTCAGCGAAACTCTAATCCTATCCATATTCCTAAACCTAAACCTCACCCTCACCCTAAACATCACCCTAATTCCTACCCTCACACTAATCCTAACCTTAACCCTAACCATAACTCTCACACTAAACCTAACCGTCACCCTAATTGTAACCCTACCCCTTAACCTAACCCTCACCTTAACACTAAAGCTAATCCTCACCCTAAACCTCACAGTCACCCTAAACATGACCCTAACCCTAATCCTAACCCTAACCCTCACCCTAAACCTAACCCTCACCCTGACCCTTACCCTCACCCTAAACCTCACACTAATCCTAACACTATCCCTCAGCCTATCCCACACCCTAACCCTAACCCTAACCCTAAACCTCACCCTAAACCTCACCCTAACCCTAATCCTAACCCTCACCCTAAACCTAACCCTAACACTCACTCAAAAACTCAACCTCACCCTCACTCTAACCCTAACCCTCACCCTCACCATAACCTTCACTCTTACCGTAACCCTCAATCTCACCCTAACACTCACCCTTACACTTATTCTTACTCTCACCCTAACCCTCACCCTAACCCTAACCCTCATCCTAACCTAACCTGAACCCTCACCCTAGCCCTCAACCTAAAGCTAATGCTAACCCTAACCCTCACCCTAACACTAACCCTTAACCTCACCCTAAACCTAACCCTAAAACTAACCCTCACTCTCACCCTAAACCTCACCCTAAGCCTAACCTTCACCCAAACACTTACCCTCACCCTAACCCTCACCCTAACACTAACCCTGACGCTAAACCTCACCTCACCCACAACCTCACTGTAACCGTAACCCTAAACCTAACCCTAACAATAACACTAACCCTCACCCTAACCCTAACCTCACACTCACCCTAACCCTCACCCTAAAACTTATCTTCACCCTAACCCACACCCTAACTCTAAACCTAACCCTAATCCTCACCCTAACCCAAACACTAACCGTAACCTTTAAACTAACCCTGAACTTCACCCTAACCCTAACCCTGCCCCTCATCCTAACCATCATCCTAACCCTAACTCTAAACCCTCACCCTGACCCTAAACCTAATCCTAAACCTCACCTGCACCCTAACAGTCACGCTCACCGTCAGCCTCAGCCTAACCTTCAACCTCACCCTAAACATCAACCTATACCTAACCCTCACCCTAACCCTAAGCCTAACACTCATCCTAACCCTAACCCTCACCGGCATCTAACCATCAGCCTATCCCTAACCCTAACCCTAACGCTCACACTCACCCTAACCCTAAACCTCACACTCACCCTCACCCTCAGCTTAAACCTAAGCCTAACAATAACCCTAACCATAACCCTCACAATCACCCTCATCCTAAGCCTAACCCTAACCCTAACCCTAAACCTAACACTCACCCTCACCCTCACCATAACCGTAACCCAAACCCTCAACCGAATCCTCACCCTCAAACTCACCCTAACACTCACGCTCAACCTAAACGTCACCCTAAACCTAACCCTCAACCTAACCTTTAGCTTAACCCTCAATCTAACCCTAACCTTCACACTCACCCTCTCCCTCAGGCTCACCCTAACCCTAATCCTAACCCTAACCCTAACCCTCACACTCACCCTCAACCTAAACCTATTTCTAACCCTAACCGTCACCCTAACCGTAACCTCCAACCTAACCCTAACCCTCACCATAACCCTAACGCTAACCCTCACCCTAACCGTAACCCTCACCCTCACTCTCAGCCTAAGCCTAACCCTATCCCTAACCCTCACACTCACCCTTACACTAAAACTAACCTTAAGCCTCACCCTCACCCTCATCCTCAACCTCAACCTAACTCAAACACTCAACCGAACCTTCACTTCAACCTCACCCTAACCTTTACCCTCACCCTAAACATCACCCTAACCCTAACCCTCACCCTAACCTTAACCCTCACATTAACCCCAACCCTCACCCTAACCCTAACCCTCAACCTAACCCTTACCCTCACCATAACACTAAGGCTAACCCTAACTTGAACCCTCACAGTAACCCTAAACCTTACCCTAACCATAACCCTCACAGTAACCCTAACCCTCACCCTAACCATAACCCTACCCCTCACTCTAACCTTAACCCCAACCCTAAACCTCACCCTCACCGTCACCCTAACACTCACCCTAACCCTAACCCTCACCGAAACCCTAACCCTCACACTCTCCAAAACCCTCATCCTCACTCTAACACTCACCCTCAACCTAAACATAACCCTAAACCTAACCCTCACCATAACCGTAACCCTAAACCTCACACTAAGAGTAACCCTAAACCTCACCCTCACCCCAACCCTCACCCTTACCTTATCCTCACCGTAACCCTAACACTCACCCTAACCCTAAGCCTCACCGAAACCCTAACCCTCACACTCTCCAAAACCCTCATCCTCACTCTAACACTCACCCTCACCCTAAACATAACCCTAACCCTAACCGTCACCATAACCGTAACCCTAACCTTCACCCTAATCCTAACCCTTAACCTCACCCTCACCCTAACCCTCACCGTTACTGTAACCCTCACCCAACCTTAACCCTCACCCATACCCTAACCCTCACACTCACCCTCACCCTAACCCTCAGCCTCATTCTACACATCACCCTAACCATAACACTCACACTAACCCTAATCCTATCTCTCACCCTAACCCTAACACTCACCCTAACCCTCACCCTAACCTCCAACCTAACACTAACCCTCACCCTAACCCTAACGCTAACCCTCACCCTAACCCTAACCCTGAACCTAACCCTTACCCTCACTCTAACCCTAACACTCACACTATCCCTAATCCTCACCCTTACCATAACCCTACCCCTCACCTTAACCCTCAGCCTAACCCTAACCCCAACCCTAAACCTCACCCTCACTGTCACCCTATCACTCATTTTAACCCTCACCCTTCCCCTCACCCTAACTCTAACCCTAACCCTAAACCTCACACTCAGCCTAACCCTCACCCTGAACCATAACCTCACCGTCATCCTAACCCTAAACCTCACCCTAACCCTAACGCTTACCTAAAACCTCACCCAAGTACTCACCCTAACACTAATTCTGACCCTAACCCTCCACTGAACCCTTACCCTCATCCTCACCCTAAACCTCACATTAACCCTAAACCTAATCCTCAATCTAATCCTCACCCTAACCCTAACCCAAAACCTTATCCTAATCCTCACCCTAACCCTAACCCTCACCCTTATCTTAACCCTCACCCTCCGCCTAACCCTCACATTTACAATTACCATCACCCTCAACCTAACCCTCACCCTAAACCTAACCCTCACCCTTGCCCTCAGCCTAACCCTAACCCTAACCCTCACCCTCACCCTCACCCTCAGTGTAACACTAACCCTATCACTATTCCTAACCCTAAACCTCACCCTCACCCTAATCATCACCGTAATTCTTACCCTCACACTAATCCTAAACCTAACCCTAACACTAAATCTCACACTAAATCTAACCCTCACCCTAACCGTAACACTAACCCTTATCCTAACCCTCATATCCTAACCCTAAACCTCACACCAACCCTCACCCTAAACCTCACCGTCATCCTAAACCTGACCCTAACACTAATAATAAACCTAACGCTCACCCGACTCCTAACCCTTACCCTCACCCTAACCATCACCCTAACCCTCACCCTAATCCTAACCCTAAACCTCACCCTAACCCTAAGCATAACCATAAACCTAACCCTCACCCTAACACTCACCCTTTACCTAACCCTCACCCTAACCCTAAAACTCACATTAATCCTCACCCTAACCCTCACTCTCACACTCACCCTCACCCTAAACCTCACCCTAACCCTCACCCTAACCCTCACCCTAACCCTAATGCTAACTCTAACACTCACCCTAACCCTCATGCTATCACTTACCACACCCCAAACCTAAGCCTAACCTTAAACCTCAACCTCACACTAAACCTCATCCTAACCCTAAACCTAATCCTAACCCTCACCCTCACCCTATCCCTAACCCTAACCCTAACCCTAACCTAACCCTAACCCTAACCTTCAACGACACCCTAACCCTCACCATTACCCGAACCCTCACCCTAAACCTAACCCTCACCCACAACCTAACGCTCAAGCTCACCCTCACACTAAACCTCACCTAATTCTCACGCTAACCCTAACCATTACGTAACCAAGACCCTCAGCCTAAACCTCAACTTTACCCTAACCCTCACCCTCACCATAGACCTCACCCTAACCATAAACATAACCCTAACCCTCACCCTCACCCTAACCCTCACCATAACCCTTCCCCCCACCCTCACCCTCACCCTAAACGTAACCCTCACACTAAACCTAACTCTCATCCTAAACCTAACCCTACCCCTCACCCTAAACATAACCCTAACCCTAAACCTCACCCTCACACTTGCCCTCACCCTAACCCTAATTCTAACCCTAACCCTCATCCTCACCCTAAACTTCACACTAGCCCTAACCCAAATCCTCAGTCTAACCCTAACCCTAACCCTTACCCTAAACCTCAACCTCAGGCTAACCCTCACCGTTACTCTTACAGTCACGCTCATCCTAACCCTCACCCTAAACCTAAACTAATCCATCACTATAACCCTAACCCCCACCCTCACCCTCACCCTCATCCTTACCCTATGCCTAAGCCTAACCCTAACCCTATCCCTCACCCTCACCCTAGCCCTCACCCTAACCCTAATCCTAACCCTAACCCTAACCCTAACCCTCACCCTAACCCTAAGGCTAAACATCACCCTAAGCCTCATCCTCTCCCCAACCGTCACCCTCAACCTGACCCTAAGCCTAAGCCTAATCCTTATCCTAACCCTCACACTCACCCTCACCCTAAGCCTAATCCTAACCCTAAACCTAACCCTAAACCTCAACCTAACCCTCACCCTAGACCTAACGCTAACCCTAACACTAACACTAACGCTAACAGTCACCATAACCCTCACACTCAACCTAACTCTAACTCTAAACCTCACCATCACCCTATCCCTAATCCTAACCTTATCCCTAAACCTCACACTAACCCTAACCCTAACTCTCACCCTCACCCTCACCCAAACCGTAACTCTAACCCTAACCCTAACATTAACACTAATCCTAAACCTAAAACTAACCCTAACACTAACGCTAAAATTCACCCTCAGCCTCACCCTAATTGCAAATGTAACCCTAACCATAACACTTACAATGATCCTAACCCTAATCCTAACCATCACCCTCACCCTAACTCTAATCCTAAACCTAAACCTCACCCGAACCCTAACACTGACCCTCACTGTAACCCTCACCATAATCTTAAGCCTCACCTTCACCCTAACCCTAACCCTCACCCTAATCCGTAACCTCACCCTAATCCTAACACTAAGCCTAAATTAAAACTCACAATAACCAGCACCCTCACCCTAACTGTAACCCGAAACCTAAAGATCGACCTAACCCTCACCCTAACCCTAACCCTAAACCTAACCCTAAACCTCACATTAACCCTAACTCTCACCATAACCCTAACCCTACCCCTCACCCTAACCCTCATGCTAACTCTAAACCTCACCCTTACCAGAACCCTAACCCTATCCCTAACCATAAACCTCACCTTAAGGCTAACTCCAACCCTAACCCTAACCTAACCCGTACCCTAACCCTAAGTCTAACCCTTTCCCTAAACTTAAACCTTACCTTCACCCTCTCCCTCAGCCTAACCTTAAACCTAACCCTAACCCTCACACTCACCCTAGCCCTCACCCTAAACCTAATCCTAACCCTAACCCTCATCCTAATCCTCACCCTAACCCTAATCCTAACCATCACCCAAAACCTATTCCTCATCCCCACCCTAACCCTCAGCCTAACCCTAAGCCTAAGCCTAACCCTAACCCTAAACCTCACCCTCAACCCAGCTCGCACCCTAACCCTAATTCAAATGATAACCCTCAACCTAACCCTCACCCTAATCCTAACCCTAAAACTCACACTAAACCTAACCCTAACCTTCAACCTAACCCTAACCCTCATCCATACAGTAACTCTAACCCTAACCCTCACCCTAAACCTAAACCAAACCCAAACCCTAAACCTCACACTAACCCTAACCCTAAACTTAACATTCAACCTAGCCCTCATCCTAACCTGAATCCTAAACCTATAACTCATCCTAACCCTAATCCTAAACTTAACCCTAAACCTCATCCTAACCTTAACACTCACCCTCACCCTCAGCCTAACCCTAAGCCTAAGCCTAACCCTAACCCTGACCCTCACCCTCACCCTAACCATAATCCTAAATGTAACCCTATCCCTAACCCTAACCCTCACACTCACCCTCAACCAAACCCTAACCCTAACACTAATCCTAAAACTAACCCTCACAGTAACCCGCACCCTAACCCTAACTCTAACCCTAAACCTCACCCTCAAACTAACCCTAAACCTCACCCTCACCCTCAGCTTAAACCTAAGCCTAACTCTAACCCTAACACTAATCCTCACACTCACCCTCACCCTAAACCTAAACTTTATCCCAGCCCTAACACTAACCCTCATCCTAACACTAACTCTAACCCTAAACCTCACCCTCACCCTAACCCTAAACTGCACCCTCACCCTCAGCTTAAACCTAAGCCTAACTCTAACCCTAACCCTAAACCTAACACTAACGCTAACTCTAACCCTCACACTAACCCTAAATCTAAACCTAAACCTCAACCTCACCCTAACCCTAACCCTAACCCTAAACCTCACCCTAACCCTAACCTCACCCTCACACTAACCCTAATCCTAATCCTAACCCTAACAATAAACCTAACCCTAACACTAACCCTCACCCCAAACATAAACCTCACCCTAATCCTAACCCTCACCCTAAAACTTACCGTCAAGGTAACACTAACCTCACCCTAATACTAACCCTCACACAAACCCTAACCCTCACCCTAACCCTAAACCTCACCCTAACACTAACCCTAAACTTCACCCTCACCCTAGCACTCAACCTAACCCTAATTCTAACCCTAACACTCAACCTCAACTTCACCCTCATCCTCATCGTAACCATAACCCTAAACCTAACAATAACCCTACCCCTACCCCTAAACCTCACCCTAACCATAACCCTCACCCTAACACAAAACCTCACCCTAACTCTTACCCTCACCCTAACACTAACCCTCACACTATCCCTAAACCTCAAAAAACCCCTAAACCTAACCCTAATCCTAACCCTCACCCTAACCCCAATTCTAACCCTAAACCTCACCCTAACCCTAACCCTATCACAAACCCTCACCCTAACCCTCACCCTAACCCTAATCCTAAACCTCACACTCACCCTATCCCAATCCTCAACCTAACCCTAACCCTAACACACACCCTCACCCTAACCCTCACCCGAACCCTCACCCTAACACTAACCCTAAACCTAACTCTCACCGTAACCCACAACCTAACACTAATCTCTAACCCTAAACCTCAAACTCACACTGATCCTAACCCTAACCCTAACCCTTAACCTCACCCTAACACTAACCCTAAACCTCACTCTCAACCTAGCCCTAACCCTAACCCTAATCCTAAACCTAAACCTCAACTTAACCCTCACCCTAACCCTCACACTAACCCTAATCTTAACCATAACCCTAACAATAAACCTCACCCTAACCCTAAACCTAACCCTAACCCTAACCCTAACCCTCATCCTAACCCTCACCTGATCCCTAAATCTAACCCTAAACCTCACCTTCACGCTAACCCTAACTCTAACCCTAACCCTTACCCTAAACCTCACTCTAACCCTAACCCTCAACCTCACCCTCACCATAACCCTAATCCTCACCCTAACCAAAACCTTCATTCTAACCCTAACCCTCACCCTAACCACAACCTTCACCCTAACCCTAACACTCACCCTAACACTTACCCTCACACTAACAATAACCCTAAATCTAACACTAACCCTCACAGTAACCCTAAATCTCACCCTCACCTGAAACCTCACCCTAAACCTAACCCTAAACCTCAGCCTCGCCCTAGCCCTCACCCTAACCCTAATTGTAATCTTAACCCTAAACCTAACCCTAACCCTCATCCTCGCCCTAAACCTCAAACTAACCCTAACAATAATCCTCAATCTAACCCTCACCCTCATCCTAACCCTCACCCTAAACCTTACCCTAACCCTCACCCTAAACCAAACCCTCACCCTTAGGGGAACACTGACCATCAACCTAAGCCTCACCTTTACTCTTACCAACACGCTCACCCAAATCCTCATTCTAACCCTAACCCTCATCCTAACAATCACCCTAACCCTAACCCAGTCCATCACCCTAACGATGACTCTCATCCTCACCCTCAACCTCAGCCTAAACATAAGCCTAAGCCTAACCCTAAGCCTAAACCTCACCCTCACCTTAGCCCTCACCCTAAAACTAATACTAACCCTAACCCTCATCCTAACCCTCACCCTAACCCTAACCCTAACCATCACCCAAAACCTATTCCTCACCCCCAACCTCACCCTCAGCCTAACCCTAAGCCTAATCCTAACCCTAACCATTACCCTCACCCTCAGCCTCACCCTCACCACACACTTAACCCAAACCAAAACACTAACAATAACCCGAATTTTAACCCTAACCCTAACCCTAATCCTCACCCCCACCCTCACCTTAAGCCTAACCCTAAGCCTAACCCTCACCTCAAACCTAACCCTAACCCTACCCCTAATCATAAACCTAAATCTAATCCTCAGCCACACCCTCACTCTAACCCAAACCATAACGCTAACCCACATCCTAACCCTAAGCCTAATGCTTACCATAACCCTAACGTTCACCCTAGCCCTCACCCTAACCCTTATCCTAACCCTAAACCTCATCCTAACTCTCACCCTAACCCTAACCCTAACCCTCACCATAACCATAACCCTCACACTCAACCTCTTGCTCGGCCTAAGCCTAAGCCTAAGCCTAACCCTAACCCTAACCCTCACCATAACTCTAACCATAACACTAACCCTAAATCTAACCCTAAACCTCACCCTCACCCTACCCTAACCCTAACTCTAACCCTAACCCTAAACCTAAACCTCAACCTAACCCCAAACCTAACCCTCACCCTTACCCTCACCGCAACCGTAACCCTAACCCTAACCCTAACAATAACCCTAACCCTAACCCTAACACTCACCCTATCCCTAACCCTAACACTCACTTTAACGATAACTCTCACCCTAACCCAAACCCTCACCCTAACCCTAACCCTAACACTAACCCTCACACTAACCCTAACCATCACCCTAAACCTAAACCTCACCCTAACACGAACCCTCACCCTAATCCACACCCTAAACATAACTCTACCCCTAAACCTCATCCTCACACTAACCCTAACTCTAACCACAACCCTAACACTAAACCTCACCCTAACCCTAACCCTCAAAATCACCCTCACAGTAACCGTAACCCTAACCCTTACCCTAACAATAACCCTAACCCTAACCCTAACCCTAACCTTCACCCTCACCCTAACCCTAACCCTAATCCTAACCCTAAAACTCACCCTCACCTTAACCCTTACCCTAAACCAAACCCTCACCATAACCCTAACCCTCACCCTCAGCGTAAACCTAAACCTAACTCTCAACCTAACCATAACCCTAAACTTAATCCTAAACTCCACCCTAACCCTAACCCTCACCCTAACCCTAACCCTAACCCTAAACCTCACCCTAACCCTCACCCTCAACTTAATTCTAACCAAAACCCTAACCTCACCCTAACCCTCACCCTAACCCTAACCCTCATTCTAACCGTCACACTAACCCTAACCCTACCCCTCACCATAAACTTCATCTTAACACTAACCCTAACCCTAACCCTAAACCTCACCCTAACCCTAACCATAACCCTCACTTTCACCCTCACCCTAAACTGAACTGTAACCCTCACTCTAACCCTAACAATAACCCTAAATCTAATCTTAAACCTCAACCTCACCCTAACCCTAACCCTAAACCAAACCCTCACAATCACCCTAACCCTCAGCCTCACCCTCAACCTCACCTTCACCCTAACCCTGACCCTCACCCTAGCCCTCACCCTCACCCTAACCCTAACCCAAAACCTCACCTGCACCCTCACTCTCACCCTCAGCCTAAACCTAACCCTATCTCTAATCATAACCCTTACCTTCACCTTCACCCGAACCCTCAGCATAACCCTTACCCTCAACCTCAACCTATCCTTAACCGTAAATCTCACACTAAACCTAACCCTCACCCTAAACCTAATGCTAACCCTCATCATAACCCTAAAGTTCACCCTCAACCTAGCCCTCACCCTAACACAAAGCCTCACCCTAAACCTCACCCTCACACCACCCTCAAACTAAACCTAATCCTTACCCTCACCCTAACCCTAGCCCTCACCCTAACCCTAACCCTCACCCTAGCCCTCACCCAAACCCTAAACCTAACGCTCACCCTCACCCTCATCCTCAACCTCAGCGTAACACTAACTCTATCCCTAATCCTAAACCTAAACCTCTCCCTCACCATAACCATCACCCTAATTCTTTCCCTCACACTAATCCTAACCCTTACCCTAACCGTTACTCTCACACTAAACCTAACTCTCACCCTCACCCTAACCCTACCCCTTACCCTAACCCTCACCTTAACCCTAAACATAACCCTCACTCTAAACCTCACAGTCACCCTAACCCTGACCCTAACCCTAATCCTAACCCTAAGCCTCA
Organism: Dipodomys merriami; assembly: GCF_024711535.1. Classification (NCBI taxonomy): domain Eukaryota; kingdom Metazoa; phylum Chordata; class Mammalia; order Rodentia; family Heteromyidae; genus Dipodomys; species Dipodomys merriami. The sequence goes on along the minus strand of NW_027202360.1, from coordinate 1,983,389 downwards.
CTCTAAACCTAACCCTCCCCCTCCCCCTAACCCTCACCCTAAACCTCACCCTAATCCTAACCCTAACCCTCAGCCTAACCCAAAACCTAACCCTCACCCTAACCCTAATCCTAACCTCCACTCTAACCCTAACATTCAGCCTAACCCTAAACCTAACCTTAAACCTCACACTCACCCTCACCATCTCCTTAACCCTAAGCCTAACTCTAACCTTCACCCTCACCCTTATCTTAACACTAAACCTAACCCTAACCCTCACTTTAACAGTAACCATAAACCTCACCCTCACCCTAACCCTAACCCTTACTTTATCCTCACCCAAACCTTAACCCACACATTAACCCTAATACTCACCATAACCGTAACCCTACCGCTAACCCTAAACCTCACCCTAATTTTAACCCTAACCCTAACCCTCACCCTAAACCTCACCCTCATACCACCCTCAAACTAACCCTGACTGTAACCCGAACCCTCACCCTAAACCTAAATCTCACCCTAACCCTAACCGTAATCCTAGCCCTCACCCTAACCCTAACCCTAAAACTCACCCTCACCCTCACCATCACCCTCACCGTAACACTAACGATAACCCAAATCCTGACCCTAAACCTCACCCTCACCCTAACCGTCACACTAATTCTTTTTTTTTTAATTTTTTAAAATATTATTTTATTTTATTTTAGAACATACTGTACAGAGGGGCAACAATTACATGGGCAGGATAATGCATACATTTCTTACCAAGCATTGCAGCCTCCTCCTTTGTTTATCCTGCACCTCCCTTCCCAGCCTCCCCCCTCCCCCCACCCAATTATACCCCCCTCCCCCCCCACACCGACATTGTAAAGCTGGTTTTGACATGACATTTTGTATTTCTCATTGTTGCAACAGGTCCACCTGAATCCTTAAACGACTTGTTTGTCCCCATCTCCTCCACATGTTATACTGACATCAAATATAGCGAAAGCGGGGGTTACACTGTGGGGGAGGGACATACAAAGCAACAAAGAAATAATCTTATAAATGCGTTAGAAACACATGCATGAAAAAAACAAAAACATTAAAATACATATTTAAGGGTTCATTTTCCTAACATCACATTATCTGACCTTTTCTGCTTGACTCATACCTATACTAGATATTGCAAATAAGGGAAACCATGGGACCTATGCTTCTTTGGGCCTGGCTTACTTCACTTAATATAATTTTTTCCAAACCTTTCCATTTCCTAACAAATGGGGAAATGTCATTCTTTCTGATGGAGGCATAGAATTCCATTGTGTATATATACCACATTTTCTTGATCCATTCATCTACTGAGGGGCATCTGGGTTGGTTCCATATCTTATCTATGGTAAATAATGCTGCAATAAACATAGTTGTGCTGGTAGCTTTAGTGTGGTCTTGTTTGTAAACATTTGGGTAAACACCCAAAAGTGGGATTGCTGGATCATAGGGGAGATCTATGTGAAGTCTTTTGAGGAACCTCCATACTGCTTTCCAAAGTGGTTGAACAAGTTTACATTCCCACCAACAATGAAGTAAGGTTCCTTTCTGTCCACATCCCCTCCAGCATCTGTTGTTGTTAGAGTTCTTGATTTTTGCTGTTCTAACTGGAGTGAGGTGATATCTCAATGTTGTTTTGATTTGCATTTCTTTTATGGCTAGGGATGTTGAACATTTCTTCATGTGTCTATTGGCCATCCTTCTTTCTTTTTCAGAGAAGCTTCTCTTTAAGTCTTTCGCCCACTTATTTATTGGGCAGTTGTTTCTTTGAGGATTTGTTGTTGGGTGGTTTAATTTTTTGAGTTCCAAGTATATTTTAGATATGAGACCCTTGTCCGTTGTATGGCTAGTAAAGATCTTCTCCCAATCGGTGGGCTTTCTATTGATCTTGCTAGCTATGTCATTTGCCCTGCAGAAGCTCTGCAACCGTATGCAATCCCATTTGTCCAACCTTTCTTTGATTTGTTGTGCTTCCGGGTCTCTATTCAGAAAATTTCGGCCTGAGCCAAGGAGACCTAAGGTTTCTCCTATTCCATCCTGTAATGTTTTCAGAGTGTCTGCTTTGAGTTCAAGGTCTTTGATCCATTTGGAGTTGATTCTGGTGCAGGGTGATATATAAGGATCTAGCTTTAGTTTTCTACATTTAGTTAACCAATTTTGCCAGCACCATTTACTGAAGAGGCTGTCTTTCTTCCATTCTATTGTTTTAGCTTCCTTATCGAAGATTAGATGGCTATAGGTCTGTAGGTTCATTTCTGGGTTTTCAATTCTATTCCATTGGTCCTGAGGTCTGTTCTTATGCCAATACCAAGCTGTTTTGATTACTATGGCTTTATAGTAGAGTTTGAAATTTGGTATTGATATTCCTCCAGCAGTGTTCTTTCCGTTGAGGAGCGTTTTTGCTATTCGGGGTCTTTTATTGTTCCATATGAATTTTTGGATTGCCTCTTCTATTTCCTTGAAGAATGAGGGTGGAATTTTGATAGGTATCTCATTGAATTTGTAGATAGCCTTGGGAAGTATTGCCATTTTCACGATGTTAATCTTGCCAATCCAGGAGCATGGGAGGTTTTGCCATTTTTTAAGTTCTGTGTTGATTTCCTTTTTCAAGATTTTAAAGTTTTCATCATAGAGGTCCTTCACTTCTTTGGTTAAGTTAATTCCTAGGTATTTTATTTTTTGTGGGGCTATTACAAATGGAGTTGCTTTCCTAATTTCAGCCACACTTTTCTCATTGTTGGCATATAGAAAAGCCATTGATTTTGGGGGGTTAATTTTATAACCTGCTACTTTGCCAAAGTTTTGAATCAGCTTGAGTAATTTTGGAGTGGAGTCTATGGGATTCTTTAAATACAAGATCATGTCATCTGCAAAGAGGGAGAGTTTTATTTCTTCTTTCCCTATTTGGATCCCCTTTATGTCTGCATCTTGTCTTACTGCTGTAGCTAGGCATTCTAATACTAGATTGAAAAGTGGAGAGAGTGGGCATCCTTGTCTTGTTCCTGAGTTAAGAGGAAATGGCTTTAGTTTTTCACCATTGAGTATAATGCTGGCTGTAGGTTTGTTATATACAGCCTTTATTGTATTGAGGAATGTTCCATGGATTCCTAATTTTTCCAGAACCTTCATCATAAAGGGGTGTTGGATCTTGTCAAATGCTTTTTGTGCATCTATTGAGATAACCATGTGGTTCTTATTCTTGCTCCTGTTGATGTGATGAATAATATTAATTGATTTGCGTATATTGAACCAGCTTTGCATCCCTGAAATGAATCCTGTTTGATCATGGTGTATGATTTTTTGGATGAATTGTTGAAGTCGATTGGCCAAAATTTTGTTGAGAAGTTTTGCATCAATGTTCATCAAAGAAATGGGTCTATAGTTCTCTTTCTTTGACGAGTCCCTGCCTGGTTTTGGGATGAGGGTTATGATGGCTTCATAGAATGTGTTCGGTAGTGAGCTTTCTCTTTCAATTTCATTGAAGAGTTGGAGGAGTATTGGTGTGAGCTCTGCTTTGAAGGCCTTGTAAAATTCCGATGTAAAACCATCTGGTCCTGGACTTTTCTTAGCTAGGAGGTCTCTTATTGCTGTTTCTATTTCAATGCTTGATATGGGCCTGTTAAGCTGGTTTAACTCATCTTGGTTTAGTTTTGGCATGTCAATATTTGCTAGGAAAAGGTCCATTTCTGTCAAGTTCTCAAACTTATTAGCATAAAGTTTTGAGAAGTATTCCCTTATAATGTTCTGAATCTTGGTTGTTTCCGTGGTGATGTTTCCATTCTCATCTCTGAGTTTATTAATTTGGGTGTGTTCTCTCCTTTTTCTGATAAGGTTTGCTAAGGGTCTGTCAATTTTGTTAAGTTTTTCGAAGAACCAACTCTTTGTTTTGTTGATTCTTTCTATAGTTTTTTTTGGATTCTAATTCATTTAATTCTGATTTAATTTTGATTATTTCTTTCCGTCTACTGGATTGGGGTTTATCTTGCTGCTCTTTTTCAAGGAGGTTTAGATGTGTCATTAAATTGTTAGTTTCCGATCTCTCCAATTTGTTGATGTAGGAGCTCAGAGCTATAAACTTGCCTCTGAGTACTGCCTTTGCTGTGTCCCAGAGGAGCTGGTAATTTGTGTGTTCATTTTTGTTGAATAGCATGAACATTTGAATTTCCTTTCTAATCTCTTCCATGACCCACTCATGATTCAGCAGTGTGTTGTTCAGCCTCCATGTGATACCGGACTTTCTTTGGTGGCTTTTGGTGTTGAGTTCTAATTTTATTCCCTTGTGGTCAGAGAGAATGCAAGGTATAACTTCAATGTTTCTGAATTTAGACAAGTTTGCTTTGTGGCCTAAAATGTGGTCTATTTTAGAAAACGTTCCATGTGCTGCTGAGAAGAACGTGTATTCTGATGCTGCTGGATGAAATGTTCGGCAAATGTCTGTTAAGTCTACTTGATCTATACAGCTGTTTAGATCTGCTGTTTCTCTGTTGAGTTTTGCCGAGTTGATCTATCTAGTGGGGAGAGTGGTGTGTTAAAATCCCCAACAATTAATTTCTTTGGATCTATATGGGATTTGAGGGAAAGTAGTGTTTCTTTGATAAATTTGGGTGCTCCATTGTTTGGCGAATAGATATTTAGAATTGTAATATCCTCCTGAAGGAGAGATCCTTTAATTAGTATGCAGCGACCTTCTTTATCTCTTCTCACGAATTTTAATTTGAAGTCTATTTTATCTGATATTAGGATTGCAACTCCCGCCTGTTTATGAGGGCCGTTTGCTTGGTAGATTTTGTTCCAGCCTTTAACCTTGAAAATGTATTTGTTTTTACGGGCAAGATGTGACTCCTGCAGGCAGCAGATAGAAGGGTCTTGTTTTTTAATCCAACTAGACAGTCTATGTCGCTTAATTGGAGAGTTCAGTCCGTTAACGTTAAGAGATAGGACTGAGCCGGGCGCTGGTGGCTCACGCCTGTAATCCTAGCTACTCAGGAGGCTGAGATCTGAGGATCGCGGTTCAAAGCCAGCCCGGGCAAGAAAGACCGTGAGACTCCTATCTCCAATAAACCACCAGAAAACCGGAAGTGGCGCTGTAGCTCAAGTGGTAGAGCGCTCGCCTTGAGCTGAAGAGCTGAGGGACAACGCCCAGGCCCAGAGTTCAAGCCCCACGACCGACAAAAAAAAAAAAAAAAAAAAAAAAAAAAAAAAAAAAAAAAAACTGGAAGAGATAGGACTGAGAGGTATTTGGGAGTTCCTGCCATGTTATCCACCTTATTGGGGGCTGCGAAAACTGGGTTCTTCCTAAGGTTCTTGGATTCTCAGTTTGGGTGCAGTTTCTTGGCCTTTGTTGCGGTCTTGTTGGTTTTCTATGTGTAGGACATCTTTAAGAATCTTTTGTAGGGCTGGTTTGGTGGAGATGTATTGTTTCAATTTTTCTTTGCTATGGAAGGTTTTTATTTGGCCTTCAGTTATGAAGGAGAGTTTAGCTGGGTACAGTATTCTTGGTTGATAGTTGTTTGTTTTTAGGGCATGGCATACGTCATTCCAGGCTCTTCTTGCTTTGATTGTCTCTGCTGAGAAATCTGAGGTAATTCTGATTGGTTTCCCTTTATAGGTGTTTACCCTTTTCTCCCTGACAGCTTTAAGGATCTTTTCCTTGGTCTGGGTTGATCCTGTGTGGATTATAATGTGACAGTGGGATGTCCTATTCTGGTCTGGTCTATTTGGGGTTCTAAAAGCTTCTTGTATCTGAATAGGCCTATCTTTTTGTATGTTTGGGAAGTTCTCTGCTAGGATCCTGTTAAACAAATTTCCTAGACCATTAACTTCTGTTTCTAGGTGCTCCTCTACACCCATTATCCTTAGATTGGGCCTTCTGATGGTGTCTTCCAGGTGTTGGATAGACCTATCATATTTCTTGGACTTGTCTTGGATGGTTGTATGTTCTTTCTCTATAATATCTAGGCTGTCTTCAATCCCTGAGATTCGATCTTCTGCATGGTCTAACCTGCTGTCAAGACTCTCTACTTTGTTTTTTATCTCTTTTCCTTCTAATTGGTCAGCTTTGATGGCTTCAAGTTCTTTGTTGAAGCTCTGTTTTAGGTCTTGTATGAATTTCTTTACTTCCTTAATTTGGTGTTCAGTGTTTGTTCTCAAATCACTTAGTTGATTGGTTATGGTTTCTTTGGACTCCCATTCCTTCTGTTGGGTTCCATTCAGCATTCCCTTTGTGGTCTCCCTGACTTCCTTCAGCTCTTTGTTAATGGATTCCATGAATGCCTTTAGTGATCTTTGTGTATTCTCTACCTGGTATCTCAATTCCTGAATTACTCTTTGATTAGCTTCCTCCCGTCTGTGGGATTCCTGCAGTTCTCTTTGAGTGTTCTCTGCCTGCTCACGCCATTCCTCCCTTTCTCTTTGAGTATTCTCAAGTTGTTCACGCAAATCCTGTATCAGTTTTTGAGTAGCTTCCTCACGCTTGTGATATTCCTGTATAAACTTCTGGGATGCCTCCTCTCTCTCCCTATCACGCTCATACAGAGTCCTTTGTACATTGTCAAACTTCTCATTTATCATGTTTGCTATTAGTGTTTGTAGAGCTATTTGGGAACTCTCCTCTGGATTATTCTTTATCTGTTCTAATCCCTGATTATCAAGATTGGGAATTGAGATACCCGAATTTGCCATTTTTCTTGTGTTTTTCCGGCTTACTCGGACCATTTGAGATGAAGATTGCACCAGTTTTGTGCTAGAACACTATCTTAAGGCAACCATCAACCAAAGTTTGCGTTTGTACAGTCAATAGTCTACAGATACAATCTAGTTCAACAGATACATCTATTCAACATCAAACAACTATATGTTAAAGGACTTCGAACCGCAGAAAAGAATTTGGAAAACCAGAAATTATTAGGATTAGGGAGAGATGTGGGTAAAAAATAGGAATCGATTGGTGTGGGGAGGCACAGGGAGAGTTAACTATGTCCTAATCACAATGCAGGAAATGGGTTGGGTAGGATGCAAGTAGAGAGAGAGAGAAAAAGTAGAGACGGAAAGGGGAATGAAGAGAGACCAGAAAAAAAATAGAAACGTAAAAATTAATGTTATTATAGAGGTTAAAAGACCGTCTATTTAGAGAAGAATGTGAATATGTTCAGAGAAGGGGAGGGACATAGAGGAGATGTGAAAAACTTTAAGGATGGGAAAGGGAGAAGAAAAGATCAGAAGTTCAGTAGAGCTAGATAAAAAACAAAAAGATAATTAAGAAAGAAAGAAAAAGAAAAAGAAGACACGAAAAGAAAGGAAAACGCTCATTTACATATTCCTAAAATAAAAATTATAAGATGAGAAAAAAAAAGTTACTGGAAAACAATTATTTTTTCAGAAGAGGCAAAAATTAAAGATTAATAAAAGTTTTAGAAGGGAAAAAAATTTATATATATATATATATATATATATAAGGTAACAAAAAACAAAAAACCAGCAAAAAAAAAGAAAAGAAGAAGAAGAAAGAAAAAAAAAGAAAAAGAAATTCTTTTGATTTTTTTTTGGGGGGGAGGAGTGGGAAGAATCCTGTATCTCCCTTTTGTCTGTAACCAGTCTCTTGTTGGAGTCTCTGGTCAGCTTGAGGTCCTGTGGCTTGATTGGTTTCTTAAGTCGGTTGGTTGGAAGAAGCAGAAAAATGCTCTGCTTTACCCAAGCTTTTGAGATCCCCCTCCCAGGTTAGTTTTCTGGGAGGGTGATCTGCTTTGAGAATCACAAAAGAGGGGGATGTGGTGATGAGGCTAGGTTCTGGGTAGAGTTGAGGCCTTTCAACAAACAGTAGTTTTTCCCTGGGGCTATTTTGTGATAAAGCTCACAGCGCCCAGCCTGGAGCCATTCTCAGGGTTTCTGTTTTTCAATTGATTGTGGTGGCTGCTAGAGGGAGGGGCAGCCTCTGGCTCTGGTTACCCAGTGAGGCAAGGCACTCCAATGGCTGGCGCCTGAGCTGGGTGACTTTTCCCTGGATGGAGCTGAGTCTGGCAGGTCACTTCGCCATTAAGTTCTTGTGACCTGCTAAATGACTCGTTTTATTCCAAGGCCTGAGCTGGAGCTGGCAGCTCCTCTGAGCTTTGTCGGTATCCAAGATGGAGATCACCGGTGCTAGGGGGGAAGGGGTGGCCTTCCCTCCTCTGCTCCCTGAGAAGGAGTGAGGATGTCGGGCTTGTACTCACGCCGAGTCTTGGATCCTGGGTCGTCTCTGGTCTGCAAACAGCAGGATGAAGATGTCCGTTCCTTGTCGGTTCTTGTTGGTGTTGAGTAGAATCCGCTCGTCCGCTGCGTCTGGCACCTTCGTCCCGGACTCTCTGTGTCTCAGGTATGACCCCGCGGCGGTGGTGGCTGCCGCGACCCTGCCACCGCAGAGGCAGCTGATGGGTTTCCTTGGCTTCCCCTCTCTTGTCTAACTCTCTGTCCTGTGATGGCACACTTGGTGTGATTCTCTGGCTTAGGACTGTTCACTGGAATTCTAAAACTGCTTTCTATGCGAGAGCTTGTTCAGATTCCAGCTTCTCCTCCGCCATCTTCCCAGAACTCGTCACCCTAATTCTTACCTTCACACTAATCCTAAACCTAACCCTAAACCTAACACTCACACTAAACCTAACCCTCACCATAACCTTAACCATACCACTCATCTTAAACCTCATTCTAACCCTAACCCTAAACCTAACCCTAATCCTAAACCTCACCATAACCTTAACCCTCACCCTCAACATAACCATAAACCTAAACATAACTCTAAAAATAACCCTAAACCTAAACTTTATCCTAACCCTCACCCTCACCCTAACCCTAATCCTAACCCTAACCCTCACCCTAAACCTAACCCTCACCCTCACCGAAAACCTAAACCTAACCCTAACACTTACACTCACCCTAACACTAACCCTAACCCTAAACCTCACACTCACTCTAAACCTCACCCTAAACCTTACCCTCACCCTAACCCTCATCCTACCCCTCACCCTATCCCTAACCGTAACCCTCAAACTAACCCTAACCCTCACCCTAACCTTAACCTTACCACTCACCCTAAACCTCATGCTAACCCTAACCTTAAAACTAACCCTAATCCTAAACCTCACCCTAACCATAACCCTCACCCTCAACATAATCATAAACCTAAACATAACCCTAAAAATAACCCTAACCCTAACCTTTATCCTAACCCTCACCCTCACCATAACCCTAACTCTAACCCTAACCCTCACCCTAAACCTAACCCGCACCCTCACCGTAAACCTATACAAAACCCTAACACCCTCACCCTAACACTATCCCTAACCCTAAACCTCACACTCACTCTAACCCTCACCCTAAACCTAACCCTAACCCTCAACCTTATCTTACCCTCACCCTAACCCTAACCCTTACCCTTACCCTAAACCTCAATCTCACCCTCACCCTAATGGTAACCCTCACACTAAACCTCACCCTAATCATAATCTTCACTCTTACCATAACCCTCAAACTCACCCTAAACCTCACCCTTACCCTTATTCTTACCCTCACTCTAATCCTCACTCTAACCCTAACCCTCACCCTAACCTAACCTTATCCCTCACCCTAGTCCTCAACCTAACCCTAATGCTAACCCTAACCCTCACCCTAACCCTAACCCTAACCCTTAACCTCTCCCTAGCCCTAACCCTCACCCCAACACTTACCCTCACCCTAACCCTCACCCCAATGCTAACCCTAACGCTAAACCTCACCTCACCAGCAACCTCACTGTAATCGTAACCCTAACCCTAACAATAACACTAACCCTAACCTTAAAACTAATCCCTAACCCACACTCTCACCCTCACCTTCATCCTAAATCTAACCCTAAACCACTCCATAACCCTAACCCTAAACTCACACTCACCCTAACCCTGACCCTAAAACTTACCCTCACCCTAACCCTCACCTTAACACTAAACCTAACCCTAAACCTCAACATAAAACTTACCCTAACCCTAACCCTACCCCTCATCCTAACCATCATCCTAACCCTAACACTAAACCCTCACCCTAACCCTAAACCTAACCGTAAAACTCACCTGCACCCTAACAGTCACGCTCACCCTCACCCTTACCCTAACACTAAACCTTACCTTAACCATCAAACTATCCCTAACCCTCACAGTAACCCTAAGCCTAACACTCGCCCTAACCCTAAGCCTCACCCTCATCTAACCCTCAGCCTATCCCTAACCCTAACCCTAACGCTCACACTCACCCTAACCCTAACACTCACACTCACCCTCAGCTTAAACCTAAGCCTAAAAATAACTCTAAACCTAACCCTCACAATCACCCTCACCCTAAGCATAACCCTAACTCTAAACCTAACCCTCACCCTCACCCTAACCCAAACCCTCACCCTCACCCTCACCCTCAACCTCACCCTAACCCTCACCCTCAACCTAAACATCACCCTAAACATAACCCTCACTCTAACCCTTAGCCTAACCCTACCGTAACCCTAACCCTCACCCTCAGGCTCACCATAACCCTAATCCTAACCCTAACCCTCACCCTCGCCCTCATCCTAAACCTATCACTAACCCTAACCTTCACCCTAACCGTAACCTCCAACCTAACCCTAACCTTCACCATAACCCTAACGCTAACCCTAACCCTAACCCTAAACCTCTCCCTCACCCTCAACCTCAGCCTGACTAACCCTATCCCTAACCCTCACACTCAACCTTACCCTAAAACTAACCCTAAGCCTCACCCTCACCCTCACCCTCAGCCTGACTAACCCTATCCCTAACCCAAACACTCAACCCAACCTTCACCTTCACCCTCACCCTAACCCTCACCCTCACCCTAAACATCAACCTAACCCTAACCCTCACCCTAACCCTCACCCTAAACCTAACCCTCACATTAACCCTAAACTTCACCCTAACCCTAACCCTCAACCTAACCCTTACCCTCAACCTAACACTAAGCCTAACCCTAACTTAAACCCTCACAGTAACCCTAAACCTCACCTTAACGCTAACCCTCAGAGTAACCCTAACCCTCACCCTAAACCTAACCCTACCCCTCACCCTACTCCTCATTCTAACTCTAATCCCAACCCTAACACGCACCCTCACCGTCACCCTAACACTCACACTAACCCTAACCATCACCCAAACCCTAATCCTCACACACTCCAGAACCCTCATCCTCACTCTAACATTCAACCTCACCCCAAACCTCACTCTTACCTTATCCTCAACCTTCCCCTCTCCCTAACTCATACCCTAACCCTAATACTAACCTTCACCCTAATCCTAACCCTTACACTCAGCCTCACCCTAAACCTTACCCTTACCTTAAATCTCACCCTAAACCTAACCCTCATATTAAACATCACCCTAACCATAACCCTCACTCTAACCCTAACCCTATCACTCACACGAAACCTAACACTCCCCCTAACCCTCAACCTAACCCTAACCTCCAAACTAACACTAACCCTCACCCTAACCCTAAAGCTAACCCTCACACTATCCTTAATCCCTTATCCTCACTCTAACCCTAAGCCTCACAGTAACCCTAATCCTCACTGTAACCCTAACTCTACCCCTCACCCTAACCCTCACTCTAACCCTAACTCCAACCCTAAACCTCACCCTCACCGTCACCCTAACACTCAGCCTAACCCTCAACCTTATCCTCACACTAACCCTAACCCCAACCCTAACCCTCACCCTAAACATTAACCTCACCATCAGCCTAATCCTAAACCTCACCCTAACCCTAAACCTAACCCTAAACCTCACCCTAGCCCTAACCCTAACCCTATCTCTAACCCTCACCCTCACCCTAACCCTAACCCTCATCCTCACCCTAAACCTCACATTAACCCTAACCGTAATAATCAATCTAACCCTCACCATAACCCTAACTCGAAACCTTACCCTAACCCTCACCCTAACACTAAACCTCACGCTTATATTAAACCTCACCCCCAGCCTAACCCTCAACTTTACCCTTACCATCAACCTCACCCTAAACCCCACCCTATCCCTAACCCTCACAATAGCCCTCACCCTAAACCTAACCCTAACCCTCACCCTCACCCTCACCCTCAGCGTAACATTAACCCTATCACTATTCCTAACCCTAAACCTCACCCTCACCCTAACCATCACCTTAATTCTTACCCTCACACTAATCCTAACCCTAACCCTAAACCTAACTCTCACCATAATCGTAACCCTACCCCTTATCCTAACACTCACGTTAACCCTAACCCTAAACCTCACCCCAACCCTCACCCTAAACCTCCCCATCACCCTAAACCTGACTCTAACCCTAATAATAATCCTAACCCTAACCAGAACCCTAACCCTCACCCTCACCCTAACCCTCACCCTAATCCTCACCCTAATCCTAAGCCGAACCCTCAGCCTAACCCTCACCCTAACCTTAAGGATAACCCTAATCCTAACACTCACCCTAACCCTAACCCTCTCCCTAACCCTAAACCTCAGCCTAATTCTCACCCTAACCTTCACTCTCACCTGCACCCTCAGCCTAACCCTCACCCTAACCCTAATGCTAACTCTAACCCTCACCCTAACCCTCATGCTATCACTTACCCACACCACAAACCTATCCCTAACCTTAAAACTCACCATCACCCTAAACCTCACCCTAACCCTAAACCTAATCCTAACCCTCACCCTAACACTTACCCTCACCCTAACACTAACCCTCATACTAACCCTAAGCCTCACCATAAACCTAAACCTCACCCTCACCATAAGCCTAACCCTAATCCTAACCCTAACACTCAGCCTAACCCCAAACCTAACCCTAAACCTAACACTAACTGTCACCCTAACCCTAACTCTAAACATAAACCTCAACCTCAACCTAACCCTAACCCTAACCCTAACCCTAAACCTCACCCTAAACATAACCCTAATCCTCACCTTCATCCTAACCCTCATCCTAACCCTCACTCTAACCCTAACCCTAACCATCACCCTAACCCTAATCCTCAAGCTCAACCTCACCCTCAGCCTAACGCTAAACCTAAACCTAAACCTAACGCTAACCCACACACTCACCCTCATCCTAACCCTAACCCCAATCATAACCTAACCCTAACACTAACCCTCACCCCAAACATAACCCTCACCTTCACACTAACCCTCACCCTAACACTTCCCCTCATCCTAACACTAACCCTAACTCTAACACTAACCCTCACACTAACCCTAACTCTCAAATTAACCCTAAACCTCATCCTAACCCTAAAGCTAAACTTCAATCTCATCCTAGCCCTCACTGTAAACTTAATTCTAAACCTAACCCTCAACCTAATCATAACCCTCATCCTCACCCCAAACCTCACACTAACCCTAACTCTAATCCTCAATCTAACACTCACTCTATCCCTAACCCTTAACCTAACCCTCACCCTAACCCTAACCCTCACCCTTATCTTAAGTCTCATCCTCAGCCTAACCCTCACCTTTACCCTTACAATCACCCTCACACTAACCCTCACCCATACCCTAACCCTCACCATAGCCCTCACCCAACCCTAAACCCAACCCTCACCCTCACCCTCACCCTCAGCATAACACTAACCCTATCACTATTCCTAACCCTAAACCTCACCCTCAACCTAACCGTCACCCTAATTCTTAACTTCACAATAATCCTAACCCTAACCCTATACATAACCCTACCCCTTATCCTAACCCTCACATTAACCCTACTCTAACCCTCACCTTAACCCTCACCCGAAACCACCGTCACCCTAAACCTAACCCTAACCCTAAAAATAACCGTAAACCTCACCCTAACACTAACCCTCACCCTCAATCTAACCCTCAACCTAACCCTCACCCTAATCCTAATCCTAACACTCAGCCTAACCCTCAAACTAACCCTAAGCATAACCCTAACCCTAAACCTCACACTAACCCTCACCCTAACCCAAACCCTAACCCTAACCCTCACACGCACCCTAACCCTCACACTAACCCTTAACCTCATACTCACCCTAAACCTCACACTTAATCGAACCCTCACCATAACTCTAACCCTAACCGTCACCCATACCGTCACCCTCACGCTAACCCTAACCCTAACCCTCAGCCTAACCCTAAAACTCACCCTAATCCTCACCTTAAACCGCACTCTCACCCTCACCCTCACCCAAATCCTAAACCTAATCATCACCCTAACCCTCACCCTAACCCTAATGCTAACTCTAACACTCACCCTAACCCACATGCTATCACTTACACACACCACAAACCTAAGCCTAACCTGAACCCTCACCCTCACCCTAAACCTCACCATAACCCTAAACCTAATCATAACCCTAACCCCCACCCTCAACCTAACCCTCACCATAACCCTTACCCTCACCCTCACCCTCACCCTAACCATAACCCTCACACTAAACCTAACCCTCACCCTAAACCTAACCCTACCCCTCACCCTAACCCTCACCCTAAACTTAGCCCTAAACCTAACCCTCACCCTCATGCTATCCCTCACCCTAACCCTAATTCTAACCCTAATCCTCATCCTCACCCTAAACCTCACACTAACCCTAACCCTAACCCTCAATCTAACCCTAACCCTAACACTTACCCTAACCCTCACCCTAACCCTAACCCTCACCCTTACTGTAACCCTCAGGTTCAGCCTAACCCTCAACTTTACTCTTACCATCACGCTCATACTAACCCTCACCCTAATCCGAACCCTCATCCTAACCCTCCCTCTAACCTTAACCCTAGCCATCATCATAACCCTAACCCTCAACCTCACCATCACCCTCAGCCTAAACCTATGCCTAAACCTAACCCTAACTCTAACCCTCACCCTCACCCTAGCCCTCACCCTAACCCTAATCCTATCCCTAACCCTCCTGCTAACCATCACACTAACCCTAAGGATAAACATCACCCTAAGCCTAATACTCATATCCACCCTTACCCTCAGCCTAACCCTAAGCCTAAGCCTAATCCTAACCCTAACCGTCATACTCACCCTCACCCGAACCCTAATCCTAACCCTAATCCCAATCCTAACCCTAAACCTCAACCTAACCCTCACCCTATACCTAATGCTAACCCTTTACACTAACCCTAAGCCTGACCCTCACCCTAACCCTCCCCCTCAACCTAACTCTAACCCTAAACCTCACCCTGACCCTATCCCTAATCCTAACCCGAAGCCTAAAACTCACCCTAACCCTAAACCTAACCCTCACCCTCACCCTCACCCTCACCCAAACCGAAAGTCAAACCCTAACCCTAACATTAACACTAATCCTAACCCTAAAACTAACCCTAACCCTAATCCTAACCTTCACCCACAGCCTCACCCTCACTGCAAATGTAACAGTAACCATAACACTTACAACAACCCTAACCGAAATCGTAACCATCACCCACTCCCTAACCCTAATCCTAACCCTAACCATCACGCTAACATTAACCCTCACCCTCACTGAAACCCTAACCCTCATCTTAACTCTCACCCTAACCCTAAGCCTAACACTCACCCTAAACCTTAACCTCACCCTAATCCTGACACTAAGCCTAACCTAAACCCCACGCTAACCCTCACCCTCAGCCTAATCCTAACCCAAACCCTAACCCTCAACCTAACCCTCACCCTAACCCTAACCCTAACCCTAAACCTCACATTAACCCTAACATTCACCCTAACCCTAACCCAAACGCTCACACTAACCCTGATGCTAACTCTAACCCTCACCATTACCAGAACCCTAAACCTAACCATAAAACTCACCTTAAGGCTAACTCTAACCCTAAACCTAACCCTAACCCGCAACCTAACCCTAACCCTAAGCTTCACCCTCAACCTCAGCCTAACCCTAAGCCTAACCCTAACACTAACCCCAACCCGCACACTCACCCTCACCTTAACCCTAATCCTAAACTTACTCTATCCGTAAACCTAACCCTCACCATAACCCACACCCTAAGCCTAACCCTAACACTAACCCTAACCCTAACCCTCACCCTAACACTCACCCTAACCCTAACTCTAACCCTAAACCTCAACTTCACCCTAACCCTAAATCTAACCCTAAGTCTAACCCTAAATCTCACCATAACCCTAACCCTAAACCTCACCCTCACCCTCAACCTCACCATAAACATAAACCTAACCCTAACCCTAACAATAACCCTAACCATAACCCTAAACCTCACCCTAATCATAACCCTCACCCTAACGCTAAACCTCACCCTAACATTTACCCTCAACCTAACACTAACCCTCACACTAAACCTAACCCTCACCATAACCCTAAGCATCACCCTAAACCTAAGCCTAACCCTAACCCTCACCCTAACCCTAATTCTAACACTAACCCTCACCCTAACCCTAACCCTCATCCCAACCCTAACCCTCACCCTAACCCTAACCCTCACCGTTACCGTAAACCTCGCCCTCAGACTAACCCTCACCTTTAACCTTATCGACACCGTCAAACTAACCCACACACTAAACATAAACTTAAGCCGAACCCTAACTCTCACCCTAACCCTAAAACTAACACTCACCTAACACTAACCCTCATCTTCACACTCACCCTCAGCCTAACCCTAAGCCAAAACCTAACCCTAACAATAATCCTCACACTCACCCTCTCCCTAACCTTAATCCTAAACCTCACCCTAACCCTAGCCCTCACCCTAACCCTAATCCTAAACCTAACCCTCACCATAACCCTAACACACACCCTCAGCCTAACCCTCACACTAACTCTAACCCTAACACCAGCCCTAACAATAACCCTCACCCTAACCCTATCTCTAATGCTAAACCTCAAACTCACACTGACCCTAACCCTAACCCTAACCCTAAACCTCACCCTAACACTAACCCTAAACCTCACCCTCACCCTAACCCTCACCTTAACCCTAATCCTAAACCTAACCCTCATCCTAAACCTCACCCTCACCCTAAACCTAACCCTCACCCTAACCATAACCCTTACCCTCAACCTAACTCTCAGACTAACCCTAAGCCTAAACCTAAACCTAACCCTAACCCACTCACTCACCCTCAAAATAACCCTAATCCTAACCATAACCCTAACCCTAAATCTCACACTAACCCTAAACATAAAATTAACCCTAACCCTAAACCTCATCCTAACCCAGACCTGAACCCTAACTCTAAACCTAAACCTCAACCTTACCCTAACCCTAACTCTAACGGTAATCCTAAACCTCTCCCTAACCCTAACCCTCACTCAAACCCTCAACATAACCCTAACCCTCACCCTAACCATAACCCTCACCCTAACCCTAACCCTCACCCTAACCCTTACCCTCACCCTAACCATAACCCTCACCCTAACCCTAACCCTCACCCTAACCAAAACACTCATCCTAATCCTAACCCTCTCCCTAACACTTACCCTCACCCTAACACTATCGCTCACTATAACACTAACCATCACAGTAACCCTAACTCTCACCCTAACCCTAAACCTCACCTTAACCCTAACCGTCAGCCTCACCCTAGCCCTCACTCTAACCCTATTCTCACCCTAACCCTCACCCTAAACCTAAACCTCATCCTTACCCTAAACTCACACTAACCCTAACCCTAATCCTCAATATAACCTTCACCCTCACCCTAACCCTCACTCTAACCCTTACCCTAACCCTCACCCTAATCCTAACGCTCACCCTTAGGGGAACACTCACCCTCAGCCTAAACCTCACCTTTACTCTTACCGTCACGCTCATCCTAACCCTAATCCTAACCCTAACCCTCATCCTAACACTCACCCTAAACCTAACCCTGTCCATCACCCTAACCCTAACCCTCATCCTCACCCTCAGCCTAACCCTAGGACTAAGCCTAATCCTAAACCTAACCCTCACCCTCACCCTAGCCCTCAGCTTAAACCTAATCCTAACCTTAACCCTCATCCTAACCCTCACCCTAACCCTAACCCTAACTTTAACCCTCCAACATTAAATCTATCAGTAAACCTCACCCTCACCCTAACTCTAATCCTAAACCTAACCCTAAACCTCACCCTAACCCTATCCCTAACACTCACCCTCACCCTCACCCTCACCCTGACCATAACTCTAAATCTAACCCTACAAATAACACTAATCTTATCCCTTAACCTAACCCTAAACCTAACACTCACCCTAACCATAATCTTAACACTAAGCCTCATCCTAACCCTAACCCAAACCCTACAACTAACCCTACACCTTACCCTAACACTAACCCTAAACCTCACCCTTACCTTAGCCCTCACCCTAACCCTAATCCTAACCTTAACCCTCATCCTAACCCTCCCCATAACCCTAACCCTCACCCTCACCCTAACCCTAACCGTCACCCTCACCCTCACCCTCAGCCTAACCATCACCCAAAACCTATTCCCCACCCCCACCCTCACCCTCAGCCTAACCCTAACCATAACCCTCACCCTCAGTCTCACCCTCACCCTAACCCTAACTTTAACCCTCACCCTCAACATAACTCTAACCCTAACCCTAACAATAACACTAATCCTTACGCTAAACCTAACCCTAACCCTAACCTTAACCCTAAACCTAATCCTAACACCCATCCTCATCCTAACCCTAATCCTAATTATAATCCTCACCCTAACCCTAACCCTCAGCATTACTGTAACCCTAACACTAATCCTAACCCTCACCCTAACCATAACCCTAAACCTCACCCTAACACTAACCCTAACTCTCACCATCACCCTAGCCCTCACCCTAACACTAATCCTAACCCTAATCCTCATCCTAAAACTCACCCTAACCCTCACCCTAACACTAATCCTAAAACTAACCCTCACTCTAACACTAATCCTAACCCACACCCTCAACATCAGCCTAAACCTAAGCCTAACCCAACACTAACACTAACCCTCACCCTCAACTAACCCTCACCTTAACCCTAACTCTAACACTAACACTAACACTAACCCTCACACTCAGCCTCACTCTAAACCTAACTCTAAACCTAAACCTCACCCTCACCCTAACCCTAACCCTAACCTAATCCTAAACCTCACCCTAAACCTAACCCTAAACATCATCTTCACCCTAGCTCTCACCCTAACCCTAATCCTAAACCTAACATTCATCCTAACCCTAGCCATGACCCTAACCCTAACCCTCACCCTAACCCTAAAACTCACCCTCACCCTCTCCCTTAGTATAACACTAAGCCTAACCCTAACACTAACCCTAACCCTCACACTCACCCTAAACCTAAACCTAATCCTTATCCTAACCCACAACCTTACCCTAACCCTCACCCTAACCTTAACCCTAAAACTAACCCTAACCCTAAACCTCACCCTCAGCCTCACCCTAACCCTAACTCTAACCCTAAACCTCACCCTAACCCTAACCCTAAACCTCACCCTCACCCTAGCCCTTACATTAACCCTAATCCTAACTCTAACCCTCATACTAACCCTCCCCCTAAACCTAACCCTAACCCTGAACCTAACCCTAGACCTCACCCTCAACCTCGCCCTCATCCTAACCCTAAGGCTAACCCTAAAAGTAACCATAACACTCACGCTCACCCTCACCCTAAGCCTAAACCTATCCCTAACCCTAACCCTAAACCTAAACCTAACTCTTACCCTAACCCTAAACCTAACACTATCCCTAAACCTGACGCTCACTCTCAGCCTCATACTAACCCTAACTCTAACCCTAAACCTCACCCTCACCCTAAACATAACTCTAAACTTACCTAAACCCTAAACCTCACCCTAAACCTAAACCTAACCCTCAACCTCACCGTAACATTAACCCTAAACCTAACCCTAACAATAACCCTAACCCTAATCCTAAACCTCACCCTAACCACAACCCTCACCCTAAACCAAGCTCTCACCCTAACACTTAACCTCACCCTAACACTAACCCTAACCCTAACACTATCCTCACCCTAACCCTAACTGTAAACCTAAGCCTAAAACTCAACCCTCACACTCAACCTAACCGTAACAATAAGCTTAACCCTAACAATAACACTAACCCTAACCCTCACACTCAGCCTCACTCTAAACCTAACTCTAAACCTAAACCTCACCCTCACCCTAACCCTAACCCTAACCTAATCCTAAACCTCACCCTAAACCTAACCCTAAACATCAACTTCACCCTAGCTCTCACCCTAACCCTAATCCTAAACCTAACATTCATCATAACCCTAGCCATGACCCTAACCCTAACTCTCACCCTAACCCTAAACCTCACCCTCACCCTCTCCCTTAGCCTAACACTAAGCCTAACACTAACACTAACCCTAAACATCACACTCACCCTAAACCTAACCCTAATCTTCATCGTAACCCACAACCTCACCCTAACCCTCACCCTAAACTTAACCATAAAACTAACCCTAAGGCTAAACCTCACCCTCAGCCTCACCCTAACCCTAACTCTAAACCTAAACCTCACCCTCACCCTCACCCTCACCCTAACCCTAACCCTAAACCTAATCTTAAACCTCACCCTAACCCTAACCCTAAACCTCACCCTCACCCTAGGCCTTACACTAACCCTAATCCTAACTCTAACCCTCATACTAACCCTCCCCCTAAACCTAACCCTAACCCTGAACCTAACCCTAGACCTCACCCTCAACCTCACCCTCATCCTAACCCTAAGGCTAACCCTAAAAGTTACCATAACAAACACACTATCCCTCACCCTAAGGCTAAACCTATCCCTAACACTAACCCTAAACCTCACTCTAACTCTTACCCTAACCCTAAACCTAACACTATCCCTAAACCTGACGCTCACTCTCAGCCTCATCCTAACCCTAACTCTAACCCTAAACCTCACCCTCACCCTAAACATAACTCTAAACTTACCTAAACCCTAAACCTCACACTAAACCTAACCCTAACCCTCAACCTCACCGTAACATTAACCCTAAACCTAACCCTAACAATAACCCTAACCCTAATCCTAAACCTCACCCTAACCACAACCCTCACCCTAAACCAAGCTCTCACCCTAACACTTAACCTCACCCTAACACTGACCCTAACCCTAACACTAACCCTCACACTAACCATAACTATAACCCTAACCCTAAACCTCAACTTAACCCTCACCCTCATCCTAACCGTAACACTAAGCCTAACCCTAACAATAACACTAACCCTAACACGAACCATCACCATCACTTTAGTCCTCACCCCCACCATCTCCAACAACCTAACCCTAAGACTAAGCCTAACCCTCACCCTAAAACTCACACTCACCCTCACCCTAACCCTAATCCTAAACCTAAACCTATCCCTAAACCTCAACTTAACCCTCACCCTCACCCTAAACCTTACACTAACCCTAACCCTAAAAATCACCCTAACCCCAACTCTAAAACTAACCCTAACAGTAACACTAACAATAAAACTAAACCTAACGCTCACCCTAAGCCTCCCCCTAACACAATATCTAATCCAAACCCTCACACTCAGCCTAACCCTAACCCTAACCCTTAACTCCACCCAAAACCTAACCTAACCCTCACCCTCACCGTAAATCTAACACTAACCCTAACAATAACACTAACCATAACCCTCACCCTAACCCTAACAATCACCCTCACCCTTACCCTCAGCCTAACACTAAGCCTAAGCCTAACCCGGACCCTAACCCTCACCCTCATGCAAACCCTTACCCTAATCCTAATCCTAACCCTAAGCCTAGCCCTCACCCTCATCCTAACCCTCACCCTAACCCTAACCCTAACACTAAACCTAACCCTAACCCTCACCCTCAGCCTCATCCTAACCCTAACTCAAACCCTAAACCTCACCTTCACCCTAACCCTAAACCTCACCCTAAACCTAACCCTCACCCTAGCCCTCACCCTAACCATAATCCTAAACCTAACCCTCAACCTAATCCTCACCCTCACACTAACCCTAACCCTCACCCTCACTCTAACCCTAAACCTAACACTAAAGCTCAACCTAACCCTAACCCTCACCCTCATCATGACCCTTACACTAACCCTCACCCTAACCCTAAACCTAACCCTCACCCCCACCCTCGCCCTCACCATAACTCTAACTCTAACCCTAACAATAACACTAACCCTAACCATCACACTAACCCTAATCCTCAGCCCCACCCTCATCCTCAGCCTAACCCTAAGCCAAAGCCTAAACCTCACCCTAAACCAAACACTCACCCTCACACTAACCCTAATCCTAAAGCTACCCCTAACCCTCACCCTAACGCTAAATCTATCCCTAAACCTCAACCTAAACCTCACCCTCACCCTAACCCTAACACTAAACCTAACCCTAAACCTCACCCTAACCCTCACCCTAACCCTAAATCTATCCCTAAACCTGAAACTCACCCTCACCCTAACCCTAACAGTAAACCTCATGCTAAACCTCACCTTAACCGTAACCCACACACCCACCCTCAATCTCAACATAACTCTAACCCTAACCTTAACAATAACACTAACCCTAACAATAACCATAACCCTCAGCGTCACCCTCACCACTAACTTAACCCTAAGCATAACAATAACAATAACCAAAACCCTAACCCTAACCCTAATACTCAGCCCCACCATCACCCTCAGCCTAACCCTAAACCTCACCCTAACCCTAATCCTCAGCCTCACCCTAATGCAAACCCAAAACCTAACCCTCACCCTAACCCTAAGCCTAACCCTAACCCTAACACTCACACTCACCCTCAACCTAACCCTAATCCTAACCCTATCCTTAAACCCAACCCTCACAGTCAGCCTCAGCCTAGCCCTCACCCTAACACTAATCCTAACCCTAAACCTCATCCTAACCCTCACCGTAACCCTAACCCTAACCCTCACCCTAACCCTAAACCTCATGCTCAGCCAAAGATTAAGCCTAAGCCTAAACCTAAGCCTAACCCAAACACTAACCCTCTCCCTAACCCTAACCCTAACACTAACCCTAACTCTAACCCTAAACCTCACCCTCACCCTAA
This sequence comes from Dipodomys merriami, assembly GCF_024711535.1. Lineage (NCBI taxonomy): Eukaryota > Metazoa > Chordata > Mammalia > Rodentia > Heteromyidae > Dipodomys > Dipodomys merriami. The sequence continues at coordinate 1,960,332 of NW_027202360.1, read as the reverse complement.
TGCAAACCCAAAACCTAAACCTCACCCTAACCCTAACCCTAACCCTAAACCTAAAACTCATCCTAACCCTAACCGTGACAACACCCTAATCCTTAACCTAATCCTAATCCTTTCACTAAGCCTAACCATCACCCACACCCTAACCCTCACCCTAACCCTAACTCTAACACTAACCCTAACCCTAAACCTCACACTCAGCCTCACCCTAACCCTAACTCTAACTCTAAACCTCAACCTCAACCTAACACTAACCCTAAACCTAACGCTGAACCTCACCCTAACCCTAACACTAAAACTCACCCTCACCATAGCCCTCACCCTAACCCTAAACCTCAACCTAACCCACACCCTAACATTAACCCCAACACTAACCCTAACATTAACCCTCGACCTAACGCTCCAACTAAACCTAAATCTAACCCTAAACCTCACCCTCACCCTAACTCTAATACTAAGCCTACCCTAAAACTCACCCTAACCCTAACATTAACCCTAACCCTCACCCTCACCCTCACCCTCAAAATAACTCTAACCCTAACCCTAACAATAACACTAATCCGAACCCTAAAATTAACCCTAACCCTAACCCTAATCCTAACATTCGCCCTCACCATAACCATAATCTTAAACCTAACCCTCACCCTAACCCTAACCCAAACCCTAACCCTAACCCTAAACCTTACACTAAAAATCCCCCTAAACCTAACTCTAACTCTAAAATTCACCCTCACCCTAACAATAACCCTAAGCCTAACCCTAATCCTCACCCCCACCCTCACCCTCAACCTAACCCTAACCCTAATCCTAAACCTCACCCAAACACTAACCCTAACCCTCACCCTCACCCTGGCCCTCACCCGAACCCTAATCCTAACCCTAATCCTCATCCTAAACCTCACCATAAACCTAATCCTAACCCTCACCCTAATCCTAAGACTTACCCTAACCTTCAAACTAACCCTAACCCTCACCCTCACTGTAACCCTAACACTAACCCTCACCCTAACCCTAAACTTAACCCGAACCCTAACTTGCACCCTAACCCTACCCCTAACTCTCACCCTAACCCTAACCCTCACCATCACCCTCACCATAAGCCAAACCCTAAGCCTAACCCTAACCCTAAACCTAAACCTTACACTCACCCTAAACCTTACCCTAATCCTAATACTAACACTAAGCCTTACCCTCACCCTAACCCTCACCGTAACGCTAACTCTAACACTAACCTTAACCCTAACCCTCACCCACAGACTCAACCTAAAGCTAACTCTAAACCTAAACCTCACCCTCACCCAAACCCTAACCCTAAACCTAACCCTAAACCTTATCCTAATCCTAACCCTAAACCTCACCCTCCCCCTAGTCCTCACCATAAACCTACTCCTAACCCTAACACTCATCCTAAACCTCACCCTAACACTAACCCTAACACTAACCCTAACCCTAACCCTCAACCTATCTCTAACCCTCACCCTCACTGTAATTCTTACCTAACAAGCACCCTAACCCTAAACTTAACCCAAACCCTAACTTTCACCCTAATCGTAACCCTAACATTCACCCTAACCCTAACCTTCACCCTAACCCTCACCTTCAGCCTAACACTAAGCCTAAACCTAACCCTAACCCTAACCCTCATACTCACCCTAAACCTAACCCTAATCCTAATTCTAACACTAACCCTAATCCACACCCTCACCCTAACCTTCACCTTAAGCCTAACCCTAACATTAATCCTAACCCTAACCCTAACCCTAAACCTCATGCTCACCCTAAACCTCACACTAACCCTAACACTAATCCTCAATCTAACCCTCACCCTCATCCTCACCCTAGCCTTCACCCTAACCCTATTCCTCAACCTCACCCTAAACCTCAAACTTACCCTAACACTAATCCTCAATCTAACCCTCACCCTCACCCTAACCCTAACCCTCACCCTGAACCTAACCCTACCCCTAAACCTCAACCTCAACCTAACCCTAAATCTAAACCTAACCTAACCCGAAACATCACCCTATCCCTAACCCTAACCATCACACTCAACCTCATGCTCAGCCTAACCCTAAGCCTAACACTAAACCTAACCCTAACACTCAGCCTAACCCTTACCCTAACTCTAACTCTAAAGCTCACATTCACCTGCACCCTCACCGTCACTGTAATTCTAAACCTAACCCTAACACTAACCCTAAACCTCACCCTAACTCTAACACTAACCCTAACCCTAACCCTCACCCTAACCGTAACTCTAACCCTAAACTTAACCCAAACCCTAAACCTCACACTAACCGTAACCCTAACCCTAACCCTAACCCACCCCGAACCCTATATCTAACCCTAAACCTCACCCTCACCCTAACACTAACACTAACTCTAACCCTAACCCTCACACTAACCCTCATCCTTACCCTATATCTAACCCTAAACCTCAACCTCACCCTCACCCTAACCCTAACCCTAACTCTAAACCCCAACCTAACCCTAACACTAACCCTCACCCCCACTCTCACCTTCACCGTAACTCGAACCCTAACCCTATCAATAACACTAACACTAACCCTAACCATCACCCCCACCCCACCCTCAGCCTAACCCTAAGCCTAAGCCTAACCCTCAGGCTAACCCTCATACTCATGCTCACACTAACCCTAATCCTAACCCTATCCCTAAACCTCAAACTACCCCTCACACTCACCCTCTCCCTAACACTACCCCTAACCCTAAACCTCACCATAACCCTCCCCCAACCCTAACTCTAACCCTAAACATCACCCTCACCCTAACCCTAACCCTAACTCTAACCCTAAACCTCACCCTAAACCTAACCCTCACCCTCAACCTCAACCTCACTGTATCTCTAACCGAAATCCTAACAATAACACTAACCCTAACCCTAATCCTAACCCTAACCATAACCCTCACCCTCTTCCTCACCCTCACAGGAAACTTAACCCTAAACAAAACACAAACAATAACCCTAACCCGAACCCTAACACTAATCCTCACCCCCACACTCAACCTCAGCCTAACCCTAACCCTAACCCTAACCCTCAAGGTAACCCTAACCCTAACCCTAACACTAACCCTAAACCAAACCCTAAACCTCACCCTAATCCTCAGCCTCACCCTCACCCTAACCCAAATCCTAACACTAACCCTCACACTAACCGTAAGCCTAACCCTAACACTACTCCTAACCCTCACACTCACCCTCAACTAACCCAAATCCTAAACCTAAACCTATTCCTAAACCTCACCCTAGCCCTCACCCTAAACCTAATCCTAACCCTAAACCTCATTGTAAACCTCATCCTATCCTCAACCCTAACCCTCACCCTAACCCTAACCTTCACCCTCATACTCGGCCTAAGCCTCAGCCTAAGCCTAAGTCTAACCCTAACCCTCACCCTATCCCTAACCCTAACACTATCCCTAACTCTAAACCTAACCCTCACCCTCAACCTAAACCTAACACTAACACTAACCCTAAACCTAAACCTCATCCTAACCCTAAGTGTAACCCTCACCCTCACCGTAACAGTAACCCTAAACCTAACAATAACACTAACCCTAACGCTAACCCTCACCCTAACCATAACCCTCACCCTAACCCTCACTCTAACCCTAACTCTAACCCTAAACCTCACCCTAACACTAACACTAAACCTCACACTCAACCTAGCCCTCACCGTAACCCTAATCCTAACCCTAGTACTCATCCTATCCCTCACACTAACCCTAACCCTAAACCTCACCGTAACCCTAACCGTAACCAACAACCTAACCCTAACCCTCACCCTCAATGTAACTCTAACCCTCATCCTATCCCTCATGCTAACCATAATCCTAACCCTAAACTTCACCCTAACTGTAACCCTAACACTCACACTCAACATAACCCTTACTGTAATTCTAATCCTAACCCTAATCCAAAACCTCACCCTAAGCCTCACCTTAACCCAAAGGCTAAACCTAAACCTCAACCTCACGCTAACCCTAACCCTAACCCTCAGCCTAACCCTAACCCTAAACATAACCCTCACCCTAGCCCTCACTCTAACCCTAATCCTAACCCTAAACCTCATCCTAACCGTCCCCATATACCTAACCCTAACCCTCACCTTAACCCTAAACCTCAGCCTCAGCCTAACCCTAAGCATAAACCTAAGATTAAGCATAAACCTAACCCTAAACCTCACACTCACCTGCACCCTCACCCTCACCCTAACCCTAAACCTAAACCTAACCCTCAACCTGACCCTAACCCTAACACTAACCCTAGTCTTAACTCTCACCCTAACTCTCCCCCTAACCCTATATCTAACCCTAAACCTCACCCTCACCCTAAACCTAACCCTAACCCTAAACCCCACCCTAACCCTAAACCTAACCCTCACCCGAACCCTCATTCTCACCTTAACTCAAACCCTAACCCTAATAATAACACTAACCCTACCCATAAACATCAAGCTAACTCTAATCCTCACCCCCACCCTCACCCTCAGCCTAACCATAAGCCTAAGCCTAACCCTCACCCTAAGCCTCATACTCATGCTCACCCTAACCCTAATCCTAAACCTAACCCTATACCTGAACCTCAACCAAATCCTCACCCTCACCCAAACCCTAACACTAAGCCAAACCCTAAACCTCAACCTAACCCTCCCCCTAAACCTAACTCTAACCCTCAAACTCATCATCACCCTAACAATAACCCTAAGTCTAACCCAAATCCTCAGCCCCACCCTGACCCTCATCCTAACCCTAACCCTAACTCTAACCCTAACCCTAACACTAAACCTCACCATATCCCTAACCCTAACCCTCACACTCAACCTCATGCTCAGCCTTACCCTAACACTAACCCTAAACCTAACCCTCACACTCACCCAAACCATTACCCTATTCCTAATCCTAACAGTAAGACTTACCCTCCCCCCCCCTACTTCCTCACCATAACACTAACTCTAACACTAACCCTAACCCTAACACTGAGCATAACCCTAACCCTAACTCTAAACCTAAACCTCAAACTAAGCTGCACCCTCACCGTCACTGTAATTCTCACCTTAACTCTAACCCTAACCTAAACCTCACCCAAACCCTAACCCTATCCCTAACCTAATCCTCACCCTAACCCTATATCTAACCCTAAACGTCACCCTCACCCTAACCCTAACACTAACCCTAACACTCAACCTAATCCTAAACCTAACCCTAACCCTCAACCTAACCCTAACCCTCACCCTCACTGTAACCCTAACCCTAACCCTCACCCTAACCCTAAATTTAACTCGAACCCTAACTCTCACCCTAACCCTACACCTAACTCTCACCCTAACACTAACCCTCACCCTCAACCTCACCCTAAGCCTAACCCTAACCCTAAACCTAACCCTCACACTCACCCTAACCCTTACTCTAATCCCAATCCTAACACGAAGCCTTACCCTCAACCTGACCCTAACCCTCACAGTAACAATAACTCTAACACTAACCCTAACCATAAACCTCACCGTCAGACTCAACCTAAACTTACCTCTAACCCTAAACCTCACGCTCACCCTAACCCTAACCCTAAACCTAACACTAAACCTCACCCTAACCCTAACCCTAAACCTCACCCTCACCCTAGCCCTCACCCTAATCCTAATCTTAACCCTAACCCTGATCCTAAACCTCACCCTAACACTAACCATAACCCTAACCCTCAAACTAACTCTAACCCACACCCTCACTGTAACCCTTACACTAACCCTCACTCTAACCCTAAACTTAACCGGAACTCTAACTCTCACCATAACCCTAACCCTAACACTCATCCTAACCCTAACCCTCACACTCACCCTCATCTTCAGCCTAACACTAAGCCTAATCCTAACCCTGACACTCACCCTAAACCCAACCCTAATCCTAATCCTAACACTAAACCTAAACCTCACCCTCACTCTAACCCTCACGTTAAGACTGACCCTAACATTAATTCTAACCCTAACCCTAACCCTAAATCTTATCCTCACCATAAACCTCACACTAAACCTAACACTAATCCTCAATCTAACCCTCAAACTCACCCTCAACCTAGCCCTCACCCTAACCCTAACCCTCATCCTCACCCTAAACCTCACACTAACCCTAACACTAATCCTCAGTCTAACCCAAACCCTCACCCTCACCCTAACCCTAACCCTCACCCTAAACCTAACCCTCACCCTTACCATAACCCTGACCCTCAGCCTAACTCTCACCCTTACCCTTACCGTCACACCCACCCTAACCCTCACCCTAACCCTAACTCTAACCCTAATGCTAACACTAAACCTCACCCTATCACTAACCCTCAACCTCATGCTCAGCCTAACCCTAAGTCTAAACTTATCCCTTACCCTAAACTTCACCCTCATCCTAGCCCTCACCCTAAGCCTAACCCTCATCCTAACCCTCACCATAACCCTAACTATAACCATCACCCTAACCCTAATCCTCACCCCCACCCTCACCCTCAGCCTAACCCAAAGTTTGAGACTAAGCCTAACCCTAACCCTCACACTCACCCTCAACCTAACCCTAATCCTAACCCTAAGCATAAACCTAACCCTATCCCTAAACCTCAGCCTAACCCTAACCCTAACCTTAACCCTAACACTAAACCTAACATTAACGCTGGACCTAAGCCTCCAACTAACATTAAATCTAACACTAAACCTCACCCTCACCCTAACTCTAAGAATAAACCTAAACCTAACCCTCACCCTAACCCTAACCCTAAACCTCACCCTCACCCTCACCCTCACCCTGACCATGACTCTAACCCTAACCCTAACAATAACACTAATCTTATCCCTAAACCTAACCCTAACCCTAACCCTAATCCTAACACTCACCCTAACCATAATCTTAACCCTAACCCTAACCTTTACCCTCACAATAAACATCAACCAACCCTAACCCTCACCATATCCCTAACCCTAAACCTCACCCTCACCCTCACCCTCAGCCTAACCCTAACCCTAATCCTAACCCTAACCCTAACCCTAACCCTCACCCTAACACTAATCCTCACCCTCACCCTCACCCACAGCGTAACCCTAAGCCTAAGTCTTACCCTAACCCTAACCCTCACACTCACACTTACCTTACCCAATCCCTAATCCTAACTCTAAGCCTAAACCTCACCCTCACCCTAACCCTCACCCTAACCCTAAGTCTAACACTAACCTTAACACTAAATCTCAACTTCAGCCTCAACCTTACCAAAACTCTAACCCTATACCTCACCCACACCCTAACCCTAACACTACACCTAAACCTCACCCTAAACCTAACCCTAAAACTAACCCTCACCCTAGCCCTCACACTAACCCTAATCCTAACCCTAACCCTCATCCTAACCCTCCCCATAACCCTAAACCTTACCCCCACCCTAACCCTAACCCTCACCCTTACCCTCACTCTCAGCCTAACCTTAAGCCTAACCCTAAACCTAACCCTAACCCTCACCCTAAACCTCACCCTAACCCTAACTCTAACCCTAACACTAACCCTAAACCTAACCCTCAAACTCAGCCTCACCCTAACCCTAACTCTAACCCTAAACCTCAAACTCACCCTATCCCTAACCCTAACCCTAAAGCTAAACCTCACCCTAAACGTCACCCTCACCCTAGTCCTTACCTTAACCCTAATCCTAACCCTAACCCTCATCCTATCCCTCCCCTAACCTTAACCCTAACCCTCAACCTAAACTTAACCCTCACCCTCAACCTCACCCTCACCCTAACCCTAAGCCGAACCTTAAACCTAACCCTAAAAAACACACTCACCTTTACCCTAACAATAATCCTATCCCTAACCCTAACCCTAACCCAAACCCTCTCTCTAACACTCACTCTAAACCTAACCCTAACACTAACCCTATCCCTAACCCTCAACCTAAACCTCACCCTAAACCTAACTCTAACCATAAACCTAACCCTCACCATAACACTAATTCTAACTCTAAACCTCAGCCTAACCCTAACCTGAAACCTAACCCTAAACCTAAATCTCACCCTAACCCTAAACATAAACATAACCATCACCCTAGCCCTCACCCTAACCCTAATCCTAACCCTAACCATCATCCTAACCCTCCCCATGACCCTAACCCTAAACCTCAACTTAACCCTAACCCTCACACTCACCCTCACTCTCAGCCTAACCCTAAGCATAAACCTAAGCCTAACCATACACTTAACCCTAAACTTCACACTCACCCGCAATCTTACCCTCACGGAAATTCTAACCCTAACCCTAACCCTAACCCTCACCCTCACACTATCCCTAACACTAAACCTAATCCTAACCCTAACCCTAACCCTCCCCCTAAACTCCACCCTAACCCTAAGCCTTAACCTCACACCCACCCTCACCGTCACCCTAACTCAAACCCTAACGCTAACCCTAACCCTAAACATCACCCTAACCCTAATACTCACCCCCACCCTCACCCTCAGCATAAACCTAACCCTAAGCCTAACCCTCACCCTAACCCTCATACTCATGCTCACCCTAACCCTAATCCTAAACCAACCCTATCGCTAAACCTCAACCTAACCCTCACCCTCACCCTAACCCTAACACTAACTCTAACCTTAAACCTCACCCAAACCCTCCCCCAAAACCTAACTCTAACCCTAAATCTCACCCTCACCCTAACAATAACTCTCACCCTAACCCTAATCCTCACCCCCACCCTCACCGTCATCCTAACCCTCATCCTAGCACTCATCATAACCCTAATTCTAAACCTCAAACTCACCCTAACCCTAACCCTCATGCTCACCCTAAACCTAAAAGTAACCCTAACCCGTACCCTAATCCTCAATCGAACCCTCACCCTAACGCTAACCTTAACCCTAAACCTAAACCTAAACCGCACCCTAACCCTAACCCTAAACCTCACCCTCACCCTAGGCCTCACCATAACCCTAACCCTCATCCTAACCCTCACCCTAACAATAACACTAACACTAACCCTCAACCTAACCCTAACCCTCACCTTCACTGTAACCCTTAACTTAACCCTCAACCTAACCCTAAACCTAACCCAAAGCCTAACTATCACCCTAACCCTAACCCTCACCCTGACGCTCATCCTAACCCTCACCCTAACCCTGAACCCTCACACTTACTCTATACCTACCCCTAAAACTCACACTGAACCTAACCCTAACTCTAACCCTAAACCTAAAATTAAACCTCACCCTATCCCTAACCCTAACACTCACACTCAACCTCATGTTCAGCCTAAACCTAAGCCTAACACTAACCCTAACCCTAACCCTCACACTCAAAATAAACCTTACACTAATCCTAATCCTAACACTAAGCCTTACCCTCACCCTCACCCTAATACTCACTATAACTCTAATTCTAACACTAACACTAACCCTAACACTCAGCCTAACCCTAAAACTAACCCTAAGCCTAAACCTCACACTAACCTTTACCCTCACCCTCACTGTAATTCTAACCCTAACCTTAACCCTAAACCTAAACCTCACCCTACCCTTATCCCTAACCCTAACCCTAACCATCCCCCTAACGCTATATCTAACCCTAAACCTCATCCTCACCCTAAACCTAACACTAACCCTAACCCTAACCCTCACCCTAACCCTCAACCAAACCCAATATCTAACCCTAAACCTCACCCTCACCTTCACCCTAACCCTAACCCTAACCCTAAACCCTACCCTAATCCTAAGCCTAACCCTCACCCGTACTTTCATCTTCACCCTAACATGAACCTTAAACCTAACAATAACACTAACTGTAACCCTATCTATCACCCTAACCCTAATCCTCACCCCCACCCTCACCCTCAGCCTATCCCTAAGCCTAAGCCTAACCCTCACCCTAACCCTCATACGCTCACCCTAACCCTAATCCCAACCCCAAGCCTATCCCTAAACCTCAACCTAACACACACCCTCCTCTCAACCCAAAAACTAACCCTAAACCTCACTCTAACCCAAACTCTAACCCTAAACCTCACCCTCACACTAACCCTAACCCTAACTCTAAACCTAAACTTCACCCTAAACCTAACCCTCACCCTCCACCTCACTGTAACTCTAACACTAACCCTAACAATAACACTAACCTTAACCCTAATCCTAACACTAACCATAACCCTCATCCTCAGCCTCACCCTCACTGCAAACTTAATTCTAACCATAACACTAACAATAATCCTAACCCTATCCCTAACTCTAATCCTCCCCCGCACACTCACACTCAGCCTAACCCTAAACCTAACCCTAACCCTAAACCTAACCCTCAAGGTTACCCTAATCCTAACCCTAACACTAACCCTAACCCTAACCCAAAACGAAACCCTAAACCTAACCCTAATCCTCAGCCTCAACCTCACCCTAACCCAAACCCTAACACTAACCCTTACCCTAACCCTAAGCCTAACCTGAACCCTAACCCTCACATTCAAACTCATCCTAATCCAAATCCTAAACCTAAACCTATCCCTAACCCTCACCCTAACCCTCACACTAGCACTCAACCTAACTCTAATTCTAACACTCACCCTCACCCTAACCCTAACCCTCATCCTCACCCTAAACCTCACACTAACCGTAACTCTAACCCTAATGCTCAATCGAACCCTCACACTAACCCTAAACATAACCCTAAACCTAATCCTAACACTCACCCTTATCTTAATCCTCACCCTCAGTGTAAACCTCACCTTTACCCTTACCATCATACTCACCCTAACCCTAAACCTCATCCTAACCCTCACCCTAACCATAAACCTAAACATCACCCTACGCAAACCCTCACCCTCAACCTCATGCTCAGCCTAAACCTAAGCCTAAGCCTAAGCCTTACCCTTACCCTCACCCTCACCCTAGCCCTCACCCTAACCATCACCCTAACCCTAATCCTCACCCCCACCCTCACCCTCAGCACAACCCTAACCCTAAGCCTAAGCCTAACCCTAACTCTCACATAGCCTTACCCTAACCCTAATCCTAACCCTAAACCTAAACCTCAACCTAATTCTCAACCTAAGCTTAACCCTAATACTAACCCTAATCCTAACCTTTGACCTAACCCTCCCCCTAACCCTAAATATAATCCTAAAACTCACCCTCACCCTAACCCAAATCCTAACCCTAAACCTCAACCTAACCCTAACCCTCACCCTCACTGTAACCCTAACCCATATCCTAAACCTCACCCTAAACCTAACCCAAAACCTCACCCAATCACTAATCCTAACACTCAACCAGACCCTACCATCACCCGAACCCTAATCATAACCCTAATCCTCATCCTAACCCTCATTGTAACATTACACTAACACTCACCCTAATCCTAAGCCTAACCCTAACCCTCAAACTAACCCTAACCCTCACCCTCACTGTAACCCTAACCCTAACCGTCACTCTGACCCTAAACGTAACCCGATCCATAACTCTCACCCTAACCCTACCTCTAACTCTCACCCTAACCCTAACACTCACCCTCACCCTCACCCTATGTTTAACCCCAAGCCTAACCCTAACCCTCACACACAACCTAACACTTAACCTAATCCTAATCCTAACACTAAGCCTTACCATCAACCTCACTCTAACCCTCACAGTAACCCTAACTCCAACACTAACCCTAACCCTAACCCTCACCCTCAGCCTCACCCTAACGCTAACTCTAAGCCTAAGCCTCACCCTCACCCTAACCCTAACCCTAAACCTAACCATAAACCTCACCCTAACCCTAAACCTAAACCTCACCCTCACCCTAGCCCTCACCCTCAATTTAACCCTTAACCTAACCCTCAACCTAACCCTAAACTTAACCTGAATCCTACCTCTCACCCTAACCCTAACACTCACCCTAACCATAACACTCACCCTCACCCTCACCTTCAGCCAAACACTAAGCCTAACCCTAAAACTAAACCTAAACCTCACACTCACCCTAAACCTACCCTAATCCTAATCCTAACACTAACCCTAAACCTCACCCTCACCCTCACCCTCACCTTAAGCTTAACCCTAACATTAATCCTAACCCTAACCCTAACCCTTAACCTCATCCTCACCCTAAACCTCACACTAACCCTAACACTAATCCTCAATCTAACACTCACCCTCACCCTAACCCAAACCCTAGCCCTAACCATAAACCTAACCCTCACCTTTATCATAACCCTCACCCTCAACCTAACTCTCACCTTTACCCTTACCGTCACCCCCATCCTAACACTCACCCTAATCCTAGCACCCTCCCTGACCCTAACCCTACCCCTAAACCTCACCCTCACCCTAACCCTAACTCTAACCCTAACCCTAACACTAAACCTCACCCTATCCCTAAGCTTAACCCTCACTCTAAACCTCATGCTCAGCCTAAACCTAAGCCTAAGCTTATCCCTTACCCTAAACTTCACCCTCACCCTAGCCCTCACCCTAACCCTAATCCTAACCCTAACCCTAACCCTAAACCTTAACCTCAACCTAACCTTAACCTTAACCCTAACATTAACCCTAACATTAACCCTCGAACTAACCCTTCAACTAACCCTAAATCTAACCCTAACCCTCAACCTCACACTCACCCTCACCCCAACTATAATCTTAACCATAATCCTCATCCTAACCCTAACCCAAACCCTAACCATAACCCTAAATCTTACCCTAACACTAACCCTAAACCTCACCCTCAGCCTAGCCCTCACCCTAACCCTAATCCTAACCCTAACTCTCACCCTAACACTAAACTTAACCGAACCCTAACTCTCACCCAAAACTAACCTTAACCCTCAACTTAAATCTCACCCTCACATTCACCCTCACTCTCACCTAACCCTAAGCCTAAGCCAAAACGTATCCCTAACCCTCACACTCACCCTAACACTTACCCTAATCCTAATCATAAGAGTAAGCCTAACCCTCACCCTCACCCTCACCCTAACCCTCAACCTAACCCTAACTCTAACACTAACCCTAAACCCAAATCTCAACCTCAGCCTCACCCTTACCCTAAATCTAAACCTAAACCTCATCCTCACCCTAATCCTAACTCTAACCCTAACCCTAAGATTGAACCTCACTCTAACCCTAACCCTCACCCTCACCCTCACAGTAAACATAACCCTAACCCTAACCCTAACAATAACCCTCACCCTCACTGTAACCGTATTCCTAACCCTAACCCTCAACATAAACCTAACTCTCACCCTCACCTTAACCCTAACCCTCATCCTAACCCTCACCCTCACCCTAAACTTCACCTTAAACCTCGCCTAACCCTAACTCTAACCCTAAACCTCATCCTCACACTAACCCTAACCCTAATTCTAACCCTAAACCTAACCCTAAACCTAACCCTCACCCTCAACCTCACTGTAACTCTAACCCTAACCCTAGCAATAACACTAACCCTAACCCTAATCCTAACCGTAACAATAACTCTCACCCTCAGCCTCATCCTCACTGCAAACTTAACCATAACACTAACAACAACCCTAACCCTAACCCTAACCCTAAGCCTCCTCCCCATCCTCACACTCAGCCTTACCCTAACCCTACACCTAAACCTAACCCTAACCCTCAAGGTAACCCTAACCCTAACCCTAACACTAACACTAACCCTAACCCTAAACCAAACCCTAAACCTAACCCTAATCCTCAGCCTCAACCTCACCCTAACCCAAACCCTAACAATAACCCTCACCTAACCCTAAGCCTAAGCCTAACCCTAACCCTAAACCTCACACTCAACCTCACTCTAAACCAAATCCTAAACTGAAACCTAATCCTAACCCTCACCCTAACCCTCACCCTAGCACTCAACCTAAATCTAATTCTAACCCTCACCCTAACCCTAACCCTAACCCTCATCCTCACCTTAAACTTCACACTAACCGTAACCCTAACCCTAATGCTCAATCGAACCCTCACCCTCACTGTAACCCTAATCCTAACCCTAACCCTCACAAAAACCCTAATTCTCACCCTCACCTTAACCCTAAACCTCACCCTAAACCTAACCCTAACCCTAAACCTAACCCTAACCCAAACCCTAACTCTCACCTTCTCCTGAGCCCTCACCTTAAGGCTAATCCTAACCATAATCCTCATCCTAACCCTCACCCTAACCCTCACCCTAATCCTAAGCCTAACCCTAACCCTCAACCTGACCCTAACCCTCACCCTCACTGTAACACTAACCCTAACCCTCACCCTAACCCTAAATTTAACCTGAACCCTAACTCTCACAAAAACTCTACCCCAAACTCTCACCCTAACCCTAACCATCAACCTCACCCTCACCCTAAGCCTAACCCTAAACCTAACCCTAACCCTAAAACTAACCCTCACCCTCACACTAACCTTTACCCTAATCCTAATCCTAACACTAAGCCTTACACTCATCCTCACCCTAACCCTCACCGAAACCCTAACTCTAACACTAACCCTAACCCTAAGCCTCACCCACAGCCTCACCTTAACCCTAACACTAACCCTAAACCTCACCCTCACCCTAACCCTCACCCTAAACCTAACCCTAAACCTCACCCTAACACTAAACCTAAATCTTACCCTCACCCTAGCCCTCACACTAACCCTAATCCTAACTCTAACCCACATCCTAACCCTCACCCTAACATGAAACCTAAACCTCAATCTAACCCTAACCCTCAACCTCACTGTAACCCTTACCCTAAACCTCACCCTAACCCTAAACTTAACCCGAACCCTAACTCTCACCCTAACCCTAACTTTAACACTCACCCTAACCCTAACCCTCACCCTCAACCTCACCTTCAGCCTAAGAGTAAGCCTAAACCTAACACTAACACTAACCCTCACACTCACCCTAACCCTAAACCTAATCCTAATCCAACACTAACTCTAAACCTCACCCTCAGCCTAACCCTCACCTTAAGTCTAACCCTAATATAAATCCTAACCCTAAACCTAAACCTAATCCTCACCCTAAACCTCACACGAATCCTAAAACTAATACTCAATCTAACCCTCACCCTCACCCTAATCCTAACCCTAACCCTCACTCTAAAACTAACCCTCACCCTCAGCCTAACCCTCACCTTTACCCATACAGTCACCCCCACCCTCAGCCTAACCCTAACCCTAACCCTAACCCTAAACCTTACCCTAAACCTAAACCTCAACCTCAAACTGACCTTAACCTTAACCCTAACACTATCCCTAACATCAACACTTGAACTAACCCTCCAACTTACCCTAAATCTAAACCTAACCCTCAACCTCACGCTCAACCCCACCCTCATCATAACTCTAACCCTAACCCTAACAATAACACATATCCTAACTCTAAACCTAACCCTAATCCTAACCCTAAACCAAACACTCACCCTCACCCCAACCATCATCTTAACCCTTACCCTCATCCTAACCCTAACCAAAACACTAACCCTAATCCTAATCCTCACCCCCACCCTCACCCAAAGCCTAACCCTAAGCCTAAGCCTAACCCTCAGGCTAACCCTCATACTCACACTCACCCTAAACCTAATCCTAACCCTAAACCTATCCCTAAACAGCAACCTAACCCTCACCCTCAACCTAACACTAACACTAATCCTAACTCTAAACCTCACCATAAACCTCCCCCTAACCCTAACTCTAACCTTAATCCTAGCAATAACACTAACCCTAACCCTAATCCGAACCCTAACCATAACCCTCACCCTCAGCCTCACCCTCACTGCATACTTAACCCTAACCCTAACACTAACAATAATGCTAATCCTAACCCTAAACCTAATCCTCACACTCGCCCTCACACTCAGCCTAACCCTAACCCTAACCCTAACCCTCAAGGTAAACCTAACCCTAACACTAACATTAAACCTAAACGAAACCCTAAACCTAACCTTAAACCTAAACCTAATCCTCAGCCTGAACCTCACCCTAACCCAAACCCTAACACGAACCCTCACCCTAAATATAAATCTCACCCTAACCCTAACCCTAACCCTCACACTCACCCTCAACCTAACCCAAATCCTAAACCTAAACCTATCCCTAAACCTAAAGCTAACCCTAATCCTAGCCCTTACCCTAAACCTAATCCTAACCCTAAACCTCATCCTGAATCTCACAATAACCCTAAACTTAACCGTCTCCCTATCCCTAACCCTAACCCTCACCCTCATGCTCGGCCTCAGCCTAAGCCTAAGCCTAAGGCTAAGCCTAACCCTCACCCTATCCCTAACCCTAACATTATCTCTAACTCTAACCCTAAACCTCTCACTCACCCTAACCCTAACTCTAAACCTAAACCTCACCCTAACCCTAAACCTAACCCTAACCCTCACACTCACCGAAACAGTAACCCTAACTCTAACAATAACAATAACCCTAATCTAACCCTATCCCTCACCTTCACCCTAACATTTACCCTCACCCTAAAACAAACTCTAACGCAACACTAATGCTCACACTAACTTTAACCATTTTCCTAACCCTAAAACTCACCCTAACACTAACCCTAACCCTCACCCTCATCCTAGCCCTCACCCTAACTCTAATCCTCATCCTAAGCCTAAACCTCACACTAAACCTAACACTAATCCTCAATCTAACCCTCATCCTATCCCTAACCCTAACAATAACACTAACCCTATCCCTAAACCTCACCTTAACCCTAACCCTCACCCTAATCCTAAGCCTAACCATAACCCTCAACCTAACACTAACCCTCACACTTACCGTAACCCTAACCCTAACCCTAAACTTAAACCGAACCCTAACTCTCACCCTAACCCTAACGCTAACCCTCATCCTACCAATAACACTCACCAATAACATTCACCCTCAATTTAACCCTTACCCTAACTCTCACCCTAAACCTAACCCTAACACTCACCCTGACCCTAAACTTCACTGTAACCCTCACCTTCAGCCTAACACTAAGCCTAAACCTAACCCTAACTCTAACCCTCACACTCACACTAAACCTTACCCTAATCCTAATCCTAACACTGAGCCTAACCCTCACCCTCACCCTAACCTTCAATGTAACCCTAACTCTAAGGCTAACACTAACCCTAACCATCAGCGTCACCCTAACCCTAACCCTAACCCTAAACCTCACCATCACCCTCACCCTAACTCTAACCCTAACCCTAACCCTCAACCTAACCCTAACACTCACCCTCACTGTAAACCTTACCATAACCCTTACCCTAAGCAAAACTTAAATCAAAACCTAATTCTCACCCTAACCCTAACCCTAACCCTCAACCCAACCCTAACACTCACCCTCATTGTAACCCTTACCATAACCCTCACTCTAACCCTAAAATTAATCCGAACTCTAACTCTCACCCTAACACTCACCCTAATCCTAAACCTCACACTCACCCTCACCTTCAGCCAAACACTAAGCGTAACAATAAACCTAACCCTAACCCTCACACTCACCCTAAACCTAACCCTAATCCTAATCCTAACACTAACCCTAAACCTCATCCTCACCCTATCCCTCACCTTAAGCCTAACCCTAACATTAATCCTAACCCTAAACATAACCCTAAACCTCATCCTCACCATAAACCGCACACTAACCGTAACACTAATCCCCAATCTAACCCTCACCCTCATCCTCACCCTACCCTCATCCTCACACTAAATATAACACTAATCCTCAATCTAACCCTCACCGTCACCCTAACCCTAAACCTAACCCTCACCCTGTCCCTAACCCTACCCCTAAACCTCACCCTCAACCTAACCCTAACTCTAAAGGTAACCCTAACACTAAACCTCACTCTATCCAGAACCCTAACCCTCACACTCAACCTCATGCTCAGCTTAAACCTAACCCTAATTCTAACCCTATCTCTAACCCTCACACTCACTCTAACACTTCCCCTAATCCTAATCCTAACAGTAAGCCTTACCCTGACCCTCATCCTAACCCTCACTATAACCCTAACTCTACCACTAACCCTAACCCTAACAATCAGCCTAATCCTAACCCTAACTCAAACCCTAAACCTCACACTCAGTGGCACCCTCACCCTCACTGTAATGCTAACCCTAAATCTAACCCTAAACCTCAACCTAACTCTAACCCTAACCCTAACCCTAACCCTCACCCTCACCATAACTCTAACCCTAACCTTAACCCTAACCCTAAACCTCACCCTAACCATAACCCTAAACCTCACCGTCACCATAACCCTAACCCTAATCCTAATCCTAACACTAACCCTAACCCTAATCCTAACCCTAACCATAACCCTCAACCTCAGCCTCACCCTCACAGCAAACAACCCTAACCATAGCACTAACAATAATCCTAAACCTAACCCTAACCCTCATCCTCCCCACCCACCCTCACCCTCAGCCTAACCATAGCCCTAACCCTAAACCTAACCCAAACCTTCAAGGTAACCCTAACCCTAACCCAAACCCTAAAAATAACCCTAACCCTAAAACAAACCCTAAAGCTAACCCTAATCCTCAGCCTCACCCTCACCCTAACACAAACCCTAACACTAACCCTCACCCTAACCCTAAGCCTAACCCTAACCCTAACCCTCACACTCACCCTCACCATAATGCAAATTCTAAACCTAAACCTATCCCTAAACCTCAACCTAACCCTCATACTAGCCCTCACCCCAAAACTAATCCTAAGCCTAAACCTCAACCTAAACCTCATTATAACCCTAACCCTAACCCTCACCCTAACCATCACCCTAACCCTCAACCTCATGCTGGTCCTAAGCCTAAGCCTTAGCCTAAGCCTAACCCTAACCCTCACCCTATCCCCAAACATAACACTATCCCTAACTCTAACCCTAAACCTCACCCTCACGCTAAACCCAACTCTAATCCTAACCCTAAACCTAAACCTCAACCTAAACCTAACCCTAACCATCACCCTCACAGTAACCCTAACCCTAACAATAACCCTAACCCTAACCCTAACCCTCACCCTAACCCTCACCTTAACCCTAACATTTACCCTCACCCTAACACTATATCCCTAATGCTAACACTAATACTCACACTAACCCTAATCTTCACCCTACCCCTAAACCTCACCCTAACACTACCCCTAAGCCTCACCATCACCATAGCCCTCACCTTAACCCTAATCCTCATCCTCACCCTAAAGCTCACACTAACCCAAATACTAATCCTCAATTTAACCCTCATCTTCATCCTAACCCTAAACCTAACCCTCACTCTAACCCTAACCCTCACTCTTACCTTAACCCTCACCCTCAGCCTAACCCTCACCTTTACCCTTACCGTCACCCACACCCTAACCCTTACCCTAACCCTAACACTCACCCTAACCCTAACTCTAGCCTTAAACCTCACCCTCACCCTAAACCTAACTCTCACCCTAACCCTAACACTTAACCTCACCCTAACCTAATCCTAACCCTCACCCTCACCCACACCGTAAACCTAACCCTAACCCTAACACTCACAATAACCCTAACCCTAACCCTAAACGTCACACTAACCAGAACCCTCACGATAACATTAACAGTCACACTAACACTCTCACCCTAACACTAACCGTAACCCTAACCCTAACCCTCACCCTAATCCTAAACCTCACCCTAACCCTAACACTAACTCTAACCCTCACCCTCAACCTAGCCTTCACCCTAACCTTAATTCTAACCCTCACCCTCACCCTAACCCTAACTCTCATCCTCACACTAAACCTCACACTAACCCTAACCCTAACCCTAAAGCTCAATCGAACCCTCACCCTAACCCTAACCCTAATCCTAAACCTAATCCTAAACCTCACCCTAATCTTAAATCTCACCCTGAGCCTAATCCTCACCTTTACCATTACCATCATCCTCACCCTAACCCTAAACCTCATCCTAACTCTCACCCTAACCGTAAACCTAACCATCACTCTAACCTACCCTCACCCTCCAAATAATGCTCAGCCTAAACCTAAGTCTAAGCCTAACCTTACCCTTACCTTCACAATCACCCTAGCCCTCACCCTAACAATAATCCTAACCCTATCCTTCATCCTAATCCTCACCCTAATGCTAACCCTAACCATCACCCTAACCTTAATCCTAAACCCACCCTCACCCTCAGCATAATCCTAACCCTAAGACTAACCCTAACCCTAAGCCTCACCCACCCTAACCATAACCCTAATCCTAACCCTAAACCTAACCCTAAAGTCAACCTAACCCTCACCCTAACTTTAACCATAACCCTAACCCTAACCCTAACCCTTGACCTAACCCTCCCCCTAACCCTAAATTTAATCCTAAAACTCAGCGTGACCCTAACCCAAATCCTGAACCTAACCCTCACCCTAAAATTAACCTTCACCCTCACTGTGACCCTAACACATATCCTAACCCTCACCCTAACCCTAACCCTAAACCTCACCCAAACACTAATCCTAACCCTCACCCTCACCCTAGCCCTCACCTGAACCCTAATCCTAACACTAATCCTCATCCTAACCCTCACCCTAACACTTACACTAAACCTCAACCTAATCCTAAGCCTAATCCTAACCCTCAACCTAACCCTAACCTCACCCTCACTGTAACCCTAAACCTAACCCTCACCCTAACCCTAAACATAACCTGAACTCTAACTCTCATCCTAACCCTACCCCTAACTCTCACCCTAACGGTAACCCTCACACTCACCCTCACCTTCAGCCAAACACTAAGCCTAAACCTAAACCTAACTCTAACCCTCACACTCATCCTAACCCTAACCCTAATCCTAATTCGAACACTAATCCTGAACCTCACCCTCACCCTAACCCTCTCCTTAAGCCTAACCCTAATATTAATCATAACCATAAACCTGACCCTAAACCTCATCCTCACACTAAACCTCACACTAACCCTAACACTATTCCTCAATCTAACCGTCACCCTCACCCTCACCCTAGCCCTCACCCTAACCCTAACTCTCATCCTCACTCTAAACCACACACTAACCCTAATACTAATCCTCAATCTAACCCTCACCCTCACCCAAACCGTAACCCTAACCCTCACCCTAAACCTAACCCTCACCCTTACCATAAACCTCACCCTCAGCCTAAAACTCAACTTTACCCTAACCGTCACCCCCACCCTAACCCTCACCCTAACCCTAACCCTCACCCTGACCCTAACTATACCCCTAAACCTCACCCTCAACCTAACCTTAATTCTAACCCTAACCCTAACATTAAACCTCACCCTATCCCTAACCCTAACCCTAAGCCTAACCTCAACCTCATGCCTAGCCTAACCCTAAGCCTAACCCTAACCATAACCCTCAAATTCACCCTAACCCTTACACTAATCCTAATTCTAACACTAAGCCTTAGCCTCACCCTAACCCTCACCATAACCCTAACCCTTACACTAACCCTAAACTTCGCCCTAACCCTAACCCTAACTGTAACCCTAACACTCACCCTCACAGTAAGTCTAACTCTAAAACTAACCCTAACCCTAAACCTCAACCTAACTGTAACCCTAACCCTAAGCCTAACCCTAACCCTCCCCCTAATCCTATATCTAACCCTAAACCTCACCCTCACCCTAACCCTAACACTAACACTAACACTAACCCTAACTGTAAACTCTACCCTAACCCAAACCCTAAACCTCATCCACACCCTCACCTTCACAATAACTCGAAACCTAACCCTAATAATAACACTAACCCTAACCCTAATCCTCACCCCCACCTTCACCCTCAGCCTAACCCTAAGCGTAAGCCTAAACTTCACCCTAACCCTCATACTACGGTCACCCTAACATTAATCCTAACCTTAACCATATCCATAAAACTCAACCTAACCCTCACCCTCACCCTAACCCTAACACTAACCCTAACCTTAAACCTCACCATAACCCTCCCCCTAACAATAACTCTAACACTAAACCTCACCCTAACCCTAACCCTAAAACTTATCCTCATCCTCAACTTCAACCTCACTGTAATTTTAACCCTAACCCTAACAATAAAACTAACCCTAACCCTAATCCTAACCCTAACCATAACCCTCAGTCTCAGCCTCACCCTAACTTCAAACTCAACCCTAACCACAACACTAACCCTAAAACTAACCATAAAACTAATCCTCACACCCACCCTCACCCACAGCCTAAACCTAACCCTAACCCTAACCCTAACCCTCAAGGTAACCCTAACCCTAACCCTAACATTAAACCTAAACCAAACCCTAACCCTAACCCTAAACCTAACCCTAATCCTCAGCCTCACCCACACCCTAACCCAAACACTAAAACTAACCCTCACCCTAACCCTAAGCCTCACCTTAACCCTAACCCTAAATCTCACACTCACCCTCACCTTAACCCAAATCCTAAACCTAAACCTATCCCTAAACCTCACCCTAACCCTCAACCTAGCCCTCACCCTAAACCTAATCCTAACCCTAAACCTCATCCTAAACCTCTCCCTAACCCTAACCCTAACCATCACACTAACCCTAACCCTAAACCTCACCCTCATGCTCAGCCTCAGCCTAAGCCTAAGCCTAAGCTTAACCCTAACCCTGACCCTATCCCTAACCCTAACACTATCCCTAACTATATCCCTAAACCTCACCCTCACCTTAACCCTAATTCTAACCCTAAACCTAAACCTAAACCTCATCCTAACCCTAACCCTAACCCTAAACCTCCCCCTCACCGTAACAGTAACCCTAACACTAACCCTAACAATAAACCTAACCCTACCTCTAACACTCACCCTAAACATAACCCTCACCCTAAACCTCACCTTCACCCTAACATTTACCCTCACCCTAACACAAAGCCTAATGCTAACACTAATGCTAACACTAACTCTAACCATCACCCTAACCCTAAAATTCACCCTAAAACTAACCCTGTACCTCACCCTAGCCCTCACCTTAACCCTAATCATCATCCTCACCCTAAACCTCACACTAACCTTAACACTCATCCTCAATCTAACCCTGACCCTAACCCTGACCCTAACAATAACCCTAACCCAAACCCTAAACTTCACCCTAACCAGAACCCTCAGTATAACATTAACCGTCACCCTAACACTTACCCTCATCCTAATACTAACCCTAAACCTAACACTAACCCTCACACTAACCCTAACACGCACCCTAATCCTAAACCTCATCCTAACCATAACCCGAACTCTAATCCTCACCCTCACGCTAGCCCTCACCCTAATCCTAATTCTAACCCTCATCCTCACCCTAACCCTAACCCTCATCCTCACCCTAAATCTAACGCTAACCCTAACTCGAAACCTAATCCTCAATAGAACCATCACCCTAATGCTAACCCTAACCCTAAACCAAACCCTCACCCTCACCCTTATCTTAACCCTCACCCTCAGGCTAAACCTCACCTTTACCCTTACCATCATCCTCACCCTAACCCTAAACCTCATCTTAACCTTCAACCTAACCATAAAAATAAACATCACCCTAACCCTAAACCTGACCCTCAACCTCATGATCAGCCTAAAGATAAGCCAAAGCCTAACCCTTAATCTAACCCTCACCCTCACCCTAGCCCTCACCCTAACCCTAATCTTAACCATATCCCTCATCCTAAACCACACCCTAACCCTAACCCTAACCATAACCCTAACCCTAATACTCACCCCCATCCACACCTTCAGCCTAACCCTAAGCCTAAGCCTAACCCTAACACTAACCCTCACATACACTCACCCTAACCCTAATCCTAACCCTAACCCTCACCCTAACCCTAAACCTCACCCTCACTGTAACACTCACCCTCATCCTAAACCTAACATTAAACCTAAACCTCACCCAAACACTAACCTGAGCCCGAGCCCGAGCCCGAGCCCTCACCCAAACCTTAATCCTAACCCTAATCCTCATCCTAAACCTCCCAATAACCCCAACCCTAACCATCAACCCAACCCTAGTCCTAAGCCTAACCCTAAACCTCAACCTAACACTAACACTCACACTCACCATAATCCTAACCCTAACTTTCACCCTAACCCTAAACTTAACCCGAACACTAACTCTGACCCTAAAACTACCCCTAACTCTCAGCCTAACCCTAAACCTCACCCTCACCCTCAGCCTAACCCTAAGCCTAAGCCTAACCGTAACCTAAACTTCACACTCACCCTAACCCTTACCCTAATCCTAATCCTAACACTTAGCCTAACCCTTACAGTCACACTAACCCTCAGTGTAACCCTAACTCTAACACTAACCGTAACCCTAAGCCTCAGCCTCACCCTAACCCTAACACTAACCCTAAACCTCATCCTAACCCTCACCCTAATCTTAAACCTAAACATCACCCTAAACCTAAGCCTCACCCTCAAACTCACGCTCAGCCTAAACCTAAGCCTAAGCCTAAACCTTACTCTTACCCTCACCCTCATCCTAGCCCTCACCCTAACAATAATCCTAACCCTATCCCTCATCGTAACCCTCAACCTAACCCTAACCCTAACCATCACCCTAACCCTAATCCTCACCCCCACCCTCACCCTCAGCGTTACCCTAACCCAAAGCCTAACCCTAACCCTAACCCTCACATACCCTAACCCTAACCCTAATCCTAGCCCTAACCCTAACACTAAACCTCAACCTAACCCTCACCCTAACCTTAACGCTGACACTAACCCTAACCCTAACTCTTGACCTAAACCTTCCCCTAACCCTAAATTTAATCCTAAAACTCACCCTCACCCTAACCCAAATCCTAACCCTAAACCTCACCCTAACCCTAACTTTCACCCTCCCTGTGAACCTAACACATATCCTAACCCTCATTCTAACCCTAACCCTAAACCTCACCCAAACACTAATCCTAACCCTCACCCTAGCCCTCACCCAAACCCTAATCCTAACACTAATCCTCATCCTAACCCTCACCCTAAACCTAACCCTAACCCTCACCCTAATCCTAAGCCTAACCCTAACCCTCAACCTAACAATAACCCTCACCCTCACTGTAACCCTAATCCTAAACCTCACCCTAACCCTAAATTTAACCCGAGCCCTAAATCTCACCCTACCCCTACCCCTAACTCTCAACCTAACTCTAACCATCACCCTCACCCTTACCCTAAGCCTAACCCTAACCCTAAACCTAACACTAACCCTCACACTCACCCTAAAACGCGAATCCTAATTTTAACACTAAGCCTAACCCTCACCTTCACACTAAAACTCAATGTAACCCTAACTCTAACACTAACCCTAACCCTAACTCTTGACCTAACCCTCCCCCTAACCCTAAATTTAATCCTAAAACTCACCCTCACCCTAAACCAAATCCTAACCCTAAACCTCACCCTAACCCTAACTCTCACCCTCCCTGTGACCCTAACACATATCCTAACCCACACTCTAACACTAAACCTAAACCTCAACCAAACACTAATCCTAAACCTCACCCTAGCCCTCACCCAAACCCTAATCCTAACCCTAATCCTCATCCTAACCCTCACCCTAAACCTAACCGTAACCCTCACCCTAAACCTAAGCCTGACCCTAACCCTCAACCTAAAAATAACCCTCACCCTCACTGTAACCCTAACCCTAACCCTCACCCTAACCCTAAATGTAAACCGAGCCCTAACTCTCACCCTAACCCTACCCCTAACTCTCACCCTAACCCTAACCCTCACCCTTACCCTTACCCTAAGCCTAATCCTATCCCTAAACCTAACACTAACACTAACCCTCACACTCACCCTAACACCCGAATCCTAATCGTAACACTAAGCCTAACCCTCACCCTCACACTAAAACTCAATGTTACCCTAACTCTAACACTAACCCTAAACCTAACCCTCACCCTCAGCCTCACCCTAACCCTAACTCTAACCCTAAACCTCACACTCACACTAATCCTAACCCTAATCCTAACCCTAAACCTCACCCTAAGCCTAACCGTAAACCTCACCCTCACCCTAGCCCTCACCCTAACCCTAATCCTAACCCTAAATCTCATCATAAGCCTCACCCTAACACTAACCCTAACCCTCACCCTCACCCTCACCCTAACCCTAACCCTAGCCCTAACCCTCAACCTAACCATATCCCTCACTCTCAGAGTAACGCTTACCCTAACCCTAAACTTAATCGAACCCTAACTCTCACCTTAACCCTAACCCTAACCCTCAACCTAACCATAAACCTCAACCTCACCTTCACTCTCAGCCTAACCCGAAGCCTAGGCTAACCCTAACCATAACCTTCACACTCAACCTAACCCTAACACTAACCCGAATCCTCACCGTAAGCCTAATGCTCACCCTCACCCTCACCCTCACCCAAACCCTCAACCTTACCCTAACTCTAACACTAACCCTACACCTAACCCTCAAACTCAGCCTCACCCTTACCCTATCTGTAACCCTAATCCTCAACCTCAGCCTAACCTTAACTCTAACCCTAACCCTAACACTGAACCTCACCCTAACCATAAACCTAACCCTCACCCTCACCGTAACATTAACCCTAACCCTAACCCTTAAAATAACCCTAACCCTACCCTAACCCTCACCCTAACCATAACCGTCACCCTAACATTAACCCTCACCTTAAAACTTACCCTCACTTTAACACTAAACCTAACCCTAACCCTAACCCTCACACTAACCCTAAGACTCACATAATCCTAAACCTCACCCTAACCCTAACCGTAACTCTAACCCTCACCCTCACCCTAGCTCTCACCCTCATCCTCAACCTAACCCTCACACTAACCCTAATCCTAACCCTAATTCTCAATCTAACCCTCACCATAACCCTAACCCTAACCCTCAACCTAAACCTAACCCACACTCTCACCGTAACCCTAACCCTAACCCTCACCATAACCCTAAACAAGACACGAACCCTAAATCTCACCGTAACCCTACTCCTAAATCTCACCCTAACACTAACCCTCACCCTCAACCTTACCCTAAGCCTAACCCTAACCCTAAACCTAACCTTAACCCTAACCCTCACACTCATCCTAACACCCTAATCCTAATCCTAACACTAAGCCTAACCCTCAGACTCACACTAACCCTCACTGTAACACTAACTCTAACTCTAACCCTAACCCTAACCCTCACCCTCAGCCACACCCTAAGCCTAATTCTAACCCTAAACCTCACCCTCACCCTAACCCTAACCCTAAACCTAACCCTAAACCTCACCCTAAACCTATCCCTAACACTCAACCTAACCCTATTCCTCACGCTCACAGTAACGCTTATCCTAACCCTCACCTTAAACCTAAACTTAACTCGAACCCTAACTCTCACCGTAACCCTAAACCTAACCCTCACCCTAACCCTAACCCTCACCCTAACCCTCACCCTCAGCCTAAACCTATCCTTAACCCTAACTCTCATCCTATACCTCACCCTAATCCTAACCCTCATCCTATCCCTAAACCTCAACCTTACCCTCATCCTCACCCTCACTGTAACTCTAACCCTAACCCTAACAATAACACTAAGCCTAACCCTAAACCTCAAACTAAACCTCACCCTCACCCTAACCCTAACACTAACCCTAACCCTAACCCTAACCCTCACCATAACCCTCCCACTAACCGAAACTCTAACCCTATACCTCTTACTCAGCATAACCCTAATCCTAACACTAACCCTAAACCTCCCCCTAAACCTAACCCTAACCCACACTCTTACCCTCACCCTCACCCTAACCCTTAACGGAATCCTAATCTTAACAATAAGCCTAACACTCACCCTCAACCTAACGCTCACTGTAACCCTAAATCTAACACTAACCCTAACGCTAACCCTCACCCTTAGCCTCACCCTAACCCTAACTCTAACCCTAAACCTCACCCTCACACTAACCCTAACCCTAAACCTAACCCTAAACTTCACCCTAACCCAACCACTAAACCTGACCCTCACCCTAGCCCTCACCCTAACACTAATCCTAAAACTAAACCTCATCCTAAGCTAATACCTAACACTAACCCTAACCCTCACCCTCACCCTCACCCTAACCCTAAACCTAACCCTAACTCTCAAAATAACCCTAACCCTCACCCTCACTGTAACCGTTACCCTAAACCTCACCCTAACCCTAAATGTAACCCGAAACCTAACTGTCAACCTAACCCTAACCTAACCCTCACCCTAACCCTGACCCTCACCCTAACCCTCACTCTCAACCTAACCCTAAGCCTAACCCTATCCCTAACCCTCACTCTCATCTTATCACTCACCCTAACCCTAACACTCATGCTATCCATAACCCTCACCGTTACCCTCACCCTCACCCTCACCGTAACTCTAACTCTAACCCTAACAATAACACCTAACCTAACCCTAAACCTAAACCTCAACCTAAAACTCACCCTCACCCTAACCCTAACACTAACGCAAAACCTAACCCTCACCATAACCCTCCCCCTAACCCTAATTCTAACCCTATACCTCACACTCAACCTAACGCTAATCCTAACCCTAACGCTAAACCTCACCCTAAACCTAACCCTAACCCTCATCCTATCCCTAACCCTCACCCTAACCTTAACCCTCACCCTCACCATAACATTAACCCTGACCCTAAACCTCACCCTAACCCTAATCCTAACTCTAACCATCAACCTAAACCTTACTCTCACTCTCACTGTAACCCGAAACCTAAACCTCATGCAAACCCTAAACATAACCATCACCGTAACTCTAACCCTAACCCTAACAATAACAATAACCCTAACCCTAAACCTAACCTTCACCCTCACCCTAACCCTAAACCTAACCCTAACTCTCACCCTAACCCTAACCCTAACCCTAAATCTCACCCTAAACCTAACGATAACCCTAACCCTCAACATCACCGTAACCGTAACCTAACCCTAACCCAAACAATATCCCTAACCATAACCCTCACCCTAACCATAACCCTCACCCTAACACTTACCCTCACCCTAACACTACCCCTAACCCTAACCCTCACCCTAACGATAAACATAACCATCACCTTAAGGCTAACCCTCACCCTCAACCTCACGCTCAGCCTAAACCTAAGCCTAAGCCTAACCCTTACTCTAACCCTCACCCTCACCCTAGCCCTCACCCTAACCCTAATCCTAACCCGAATCCTCACCCCCACCCTCACCCTAAGCCTAACCCTAACCATCACTCTAACCCTAATCATCACCCCCAACCTCACCTTCAGCCTAACCATAACCCTAAGCTTAACCCTAACCCTAACCCTCACATAACCTCACCCTCGCCCTAATCTTAACCCTAAACCTCAACCTAACCCTCACCCTAACCTTATCCCTAATGCTAACACTAACCCTCGACCTAACTTTCCCCTAACAATAAATCTAACCCTAAAACTCACCCTCACCCTAACCCAAATCCTAACCCTAACCATCACACTTACACTAATCCTCACCCTCACTGGAACCCTAACCCTCATCCTAACCCTCACCCTAACCCTAAACCTAATCCTAAACCTCACCCAAAAACTAACCCTAACTCTCATCCTCACCCTAGCCCTCACCCTAAACCTAATCCTAACCCTAATCCTCATCCTAACCCTCACCCTAAGCCTAACACTTAACCATGACCCTAATCCTAAGCCTAAGCCTAACCCTCAACATAACCCTAACCCTAACCCTCACATAACCTCACCCTCGCCCTAATCTTAACCCTAAACCTCAACCTAACCCTCACCCTAACCTTATCCCTAATGCTAACACTAACCCTCGACCTAACTTTCCCCTAACAATAAATCTAACCCTAAAACTCACCCTCACCCTAACCCAAATCCTAACCCTAACCATCACACTTACACTAATCCTCACCCTCACTGGAACCCTAACCCTCATCCTAACCCTCACCCTAACCCTAAACCTAATCCTAAACCTCACCCAAAAACTAACCCTAACTCTCATCCTCACCCTAGCCCTCACCCTAAACCTAATCCTAACCCTAATCCTCATCCTAACCCTCACCCTAAGCCTAACACTTAACCATGACCCTAATCCTAAGCCTAAGCCTAACCCTCAACATAACCCTAACCCTCATGTTCACAGTACCTCTAACCCTAACCCTCACCCTAAACCTAAACTTAAACCGAACCCTAACACTCGCTCTAACCATACCCCTAACTCTCAACCCAACCCTAACCCTTACCCTCACCCTCACCCTCAGCCTAAACCTAACCCTAATCCTCACACTCACACTAACCCTTATCCTAATCCAATTCCTAACACTAAGCCTAACCCTCACACTCACCCGAACCCTCATCATAACCCTAACTCTAACACTAACCCTAACCCTAACCCTAAACCTCAGCCTAACCCTAAACCTAACTCTAAACCTAAACCTCAGCCTCACCCTAACCCTAACCGTAATCCTAATGCTAAACCTCACCCTAACCCTAACCCTAAACCTCACCCTCACCCTAGCCCTCACCCTAACCCTGATCCTAACACTAACCCTCATCCTAACCCTCACCCTAACACTAACCCTAACCTTCACCCTCACCCTAACCCTAACGCTAGCCTCACCCTAACACTAACCCTAAACTTCACCCTCACCCTAACCCTAACGCTAGCCCTAACCCTCAACCTAACCCGAACCCTCACCCTAAATGTAACTGTTAACCTAACCCTCACCCTAACCCAAAACTTAACCGAACCTTAACTCTCACACTTATCCTGACCCTAACCCTCACCCTAAACCTAACCCTCACCGTCACTCTCACCCTCAGCCTAACCCTAAGCCTAACCCTATCCCTAACGCTAACACTCATCGTATTATTCACCCTAACACTAACCCTAATCCTAATCCTAACCTTAACCCTAAATTTCACCCTCACCCTAACCCTCAACTTAAGCCTAAGCCTAACATTAATCCTAACCCTAACCTTAACCCTAAACCTCATCCTAAACCTTAAACCTCACACTAACCCTCACACTAATCCTCAACCTAACCCTCACCCTAACCTTAACCCTAACACTAACCCTAACATTAACGCACTCCCTAACCCTACAACTAACCCAAAATCTAACCCTAAAACTACCCTCATCCTAACCCTAATCCTAACCCTAACCCTAATCCTCACAATAAACCTAACCCTCACCCTCACCCTCACTCTCACTTTCACCATAACTCTAACCCTAACCCTAACAATAACACTAATCCTAACCCTAAACCTAACCCTAACCCTAACCCTAATCCTAAAACTGACACTCACCCTAACCATAATCTTAACCGTAATCCTCAACCTAACCCTAACCCTCACCCTCAATGTAACCCTAAACCTCATCATAACCCTAACCCAAACCCTAACCCTAAACCTAAACCTTACCCTAACACTAACCCTAACACTCACCCTCACCCTAGCCCTCACCCTAACCCTAAACCTAACCCTAACCCTCACCCTAACCCTAATGCTCACCCTCACCCTCACTCTCAACCTAACCCTAAGCCTAAACCTAACCTTAACCCCAACCATCACACTCACCCTAAACTTACCCTAATCCTAATCCTAACCCTAAGCCTAAGCCTAACCCTCACCCTCACCCTCACCTTAACCCTAACCCTCAACCTATCCCTAAATCTAACACTAACCCTAACCCTAACCCTCAACCTCAGCCTCACACTTACCATAACTCTAAACCTAAACTTCAACCTAACCCTAACCCTAAACCTAAACCTAAACCTCACCCTAACACTAACTTTAAACCTCACCATCAACCTAGCCCTCACCCTAACCCTAACCCTAACCCTCACCATAACCCTCCCCCTAACCCTAACTCTAACCCTATACCTCACACTCAACCTAACGCTAATCCTAAGCCTAACCCTAACCCTCAACCTAACTCTAACACTCACTGTAAACCTAAACTTAACCCGAACCCTAACTCTCACTCTAACTCAACCCCTAACTCTCACCCTAACCCTAACCCTCACACTCGCCCTAAACCTTACCCTAAACCTAATCCTAACACTAAGGCTAACCCTTACCCTCACCCTAACCCTCAAGGTAACCCTAACTCTAACACTGAACCTAACACTAACTCTCACCCTCAGCCTCAACCTAACCTTAACTCTAATCTCAAACCTCACCCTCACCTTAACCCTAACCCTAAACCTAACCCTGAACCGCACACTAACCCTAAACCTAAACCTCACCCTCACCCTAGCCCTTACCCTAACCCTAATCCTAACCCTAACCCTCATGCTAAGCCTCACCCTAAAACTAACCCTAACCCTCACCCTCACCCTCACCCTAACCCTAAGTTTAACCTAAGCCTATCGGTCAACCTAACCCTTACCCTAACCCTCACCCTCATCATAACTGTAACCCTAACCCTAACAATAACCCTAACCCTAACCCTAACTCTAACCATAAACCCTCACCCTAACATTAACCCTCACCCTAACACTTACCCTCACTCTAACACTAACCCTAACCCTAATACTAACCCTCACACTAACCCTAACCTTCACCCTGATCCTAAACCTCACGCATATCCTAAACCTAACTCTAAACCTTACCCTCAACCTAGCCCTCATCCTAACCCTAATTCTAACCCTCACCCTCACCCTAACCCTAACACTCATCCTCACTCTAAACCTCACAGTAACCCTAACCCTAACCCTAATCCTCAATCTAACCCTCACCCTAACCCTAACCCTAACCCAAAACCTAACCCTAACACTCACCCTTATCTTAACCCTCACCCTCAGCCTAAACCTCAACTTAACCCTTACCAACATCCTCAACCTAACCCTCACCCTAACCGTAATGCTAATCATCACCCTAACCATAACCCTCACACTCAACCTCTCACTCAGCCTAACCCTAAGCCTAAGACTAGCCCTAACCCTAACCCTCACACTCACCCTAACTCTTACCTGAATCCTAACCCTAACCCCAACCCTCAACCTCACACTAACACTCACCGTAACCCTAACTCTAACACTAAGCCTAACCCTAACACTCACCCTCAGCCTCACCCAAAAACTAACTTTAACCCTAAACCTCACCCTCACCCTAACCCTAAGCCTAAACCTAACCTTAAACCTCAGCCTAAACCAAACCATAAACCTCACCCTCACCCTATCCCTCACCCTAACCCTAATCCTTAAACTAACCCTCATCCTAACCCTCACCCTAACACTAACCCTAACCCTCACCCTCACCCTCACCCTCACCCTAACCCTAAACCTTACCCTAACCCTCAACCTAACCCTAACCCTCACTCTCACTGAAACCGTTACCCTAACCCTCACCCTAACCCTAAACTTAACCCGGACCCTAACTCTCACCCTGAACCGAACTCTAACCCTCACCCTCACCCTAACCCTCAACCTTACCTTCACTCTCAGCCTAACCCTAAGCCTAACCCTAACCCTCACATACCCTCACCCTCACCCTAACCCTAGCCCTAAACCTCAACCTAACCCTCACCCTAACCTTATCCCTAACGCTAACCCTAACCCTCGTCCTAACCTTCCCCCTAACAATAAATCTAACCCTAAAACTCACCCTCACCCTACCCCAAATCCTAACCCTAACCATCACAATTACCCTAACCCTCACCCTCACTGTAACCCTAACCCTCATCCTAACCCTCACCCGAACACTAACCCTAACCCTAAACCTCACCCAAACACTAACCCTAACCCTCACCCTCATCCTAGCCCTCACCCCAAACCTAATCCTATCCCTAATCCTCTTCCTAACCCTCACCCAAAGCCTAACTATTACCATCACCCTAATCCTAATCCTAAGCCTAACCCTCAACCTAACCCCAACCCTCATGCTCACAGTACCTCTAACCCTAACCCTCAAACTAAACATAAATTTGATCCGAACCCTAACTCTCACCCTAAACATAACCCTAAATCTCACCCCAACCCTAACCCTTAACCTCACCCTCACCCTAAGCCTAAACCTAAGCCTAAGCCTAACACTAAACCTAACCCTAAACCTAACCCTAACCCTAAACCTAACCCTCACATACCCTCACCCTCACCCTAACCCTAGCCCTAAACCTCAACCTAACCCTCACCCTAACCTTATCCCTAACGCTAACCCTAACCCTCGACCTAACCTTCCCCCTAACAATAAATCTAACCCAAAACTCACCCTCACCCTACCCCAAATCCTAACCCTAACCATCACAATTACCCTAACCCTCACCCTCACTGTAACCCTAACCCTCATCCTAACCCTCACCCGAACACTAACCCTAACCCTAAACCTCACCCAAACACTAACCCTAACCCTCACCCTCATCCTAGCCCTCACCCTAAACCTAATCCTATCCCTAATCCTCATCCTAACCCTCAGCCAAAGCCTAACACTTACCATCACCCTAATCCTAATCCTAAGCCTAACCCTCAACCTAACCCCAACCCTCATGCTCACAGTACCTCTAACCCTAACCCTCAAACTAAACCTAAATTTGAACCGAACCCTAACTCTCACCCTAAACATAACCCTAAATCTCACCCCAACCCTAACCCTTAACCTCACCCTCACCCTCAGCCTAAACCTAAGCCTAAACCTAACCCTAACCCTAACCCTCACACTCACACTAACCCTTACCCTAATCCTATGCATAACACTAAGCCAACCCTCACACTCACCCGAACCCTCATCTTGACCCTAACTCTAACACTAAACCTAACCCTAACCCTCACCCTCAGCCTAACCCTAACTCTAACCCTAAACCTCACCCTCACCCTAACCCTAACCCTAAACCTAATGCTAAACCTCACCCTAACCCTAACTCTAAACCTCACCCTCATTCTAGCCCTCACACTAACCCTTATCCTAACCCTAAACCTCATTCTAACCCTCACCTTAACACTAACCCTAACCTTCACCCTCACCCTAACCCTAACCCTAGCCCTAACCCTCAACCTAACCCTAAACCTCACCCTCAATGTAACTGTTAAC
Source organism: Dipodomys merriami (assembly GCF_024711535.1). NCBI lineage: Eukaryota > Metazoa > Chordata > Mammalia > Rodentia > Heteromyidae > Dipodomys > Dipodomys merriami. The sequence goes on along the minus strand of NW_027202360.1, from coordinate 1,925,325 downwards.
ATAACCCTCACCCTAACCCTAAATTTAACCGAACCCTAACTCTCAAACTTATCCTGACCCTAACCCTCACCCTAACCCTAACCCTCACCCTCACCCTCACCCTCAGCCTATACCTAACCCTAACCCTATCCCTAACCCTAACCCTTATCATATTCCTCACCCTAACATAATCCTAATACTAAACCTAAACCTAAACCTCATCCTCACCCTAACCCTCAACTTAAGCCTAAACCTAACATTAATCCTAACCCTAACGTTAACCCTAAAACTCATCCTAAACACTAAACCTCACCCTAACCCTAAACTTAACCTGAACCCTAACACTCACCCTAATACTACCCCTAACTCTCACCCTAACCCTATCCCTCACCCTCACCCTCACCCGCAGCCTAAACATAAGGCTAACCCTATCCCTAACCCTAACCCTCACACTTACCCTAACCTGTACCCTAATCCTAATCCTAACACTAATCCTAAACCTCACCCTCACCCGAACCATCACTGTAACCATAACTTTAACACTAACCCTAACCCTAACCCTCACCCTCAGCCTCACCATAACCTTAACTCTAACCCTAAACATTGACCCTCACCCTAACCCTAACCCTAAACCTAATCCTAAACCTCACCCTAAACCTAAACCTGAAACTCACCCTCACCCTAGCCCTGACCCTAACTCTAATCCTAACCCTAACCCTCATCCTAACCCTCACCCTAACACTAACCCTCACCCTCACCCTCACCTTCACCCTAACCCTAACCCTAACCATAATCATCAACCTAACCCTAACCCTAACACTCACCCTAACCCTAACCCTAACCCTCACCGTAACCCTCACCCTCACCCTCACATTCAGCCTAAAACTAATCCTAACCCTAACCCTAACACTAACCCTCACACTCACCCTAAATTTAACGCTAATCCTAATCCTAACACTAACACTAAAGTTCACCCTCACCCTAACCCTCACCTTAAGCCTAACCCTAACATTAATCCTAAGCCTAACCCTAACCCTAAAACTCATCCTCACCCTAAACCTCACACTAACCCTAACACTAATCCTCAATCTAACCCTCACCCTCAGCCTAACCCTAACCCTAACACTCATCGTAAACCTAACCCTCACCCTTACCATAAACCTCACCCTCAGCCTAACCCTCACCTTTACCCTTACCGTCACCCCCACCCTAACCCTCACCCGAACTATAACCCTCACCCTCACCCTATCCCTACCCATAAACCTCACCCTCACCCTAACCCTAACTCTAACCCTAATCCTAACACTAAACCTCACCTTATCCCTAACCCTAACCCTCACCCTCAACCTCATGCTCAGCCTAACCCTAAGCCTAAGCTTAACCCTTACCCTTACCCTAACCCTCACCCTCACCCTAGCCCTCACCCTAACCCTAAGCCTAACCATAAACCTCATCCTAACCATAACCCTAACCCAAACACTAACCATCACCCTAACCCTAATCCTCACCCCCACCCTCAACCTTAGCTTAACCCTAAGCCTAAGCCTAACCCTAACACTATCCTTCACACTCACCCTCAACCTAACCCTCAATCTAACCCTAACCCTAACCCTAAACCTCAACCTAACCCTCATCCTAACCTTAACCCGAACACTAATCCTAATATTAACGCTCGACCTTACCCTAAATCTAACCCTAAACCTCACCCTCACCCTCAACCTAATCCTAACCCTAACCCTAAACCTCATGCTAACACTAACCCTAACCCTCACCCTACCCTCACCATAACTCTAAACCTAACCCTAACAATAACACGAATCCTAACCCTAAACCTAACCCTAACCCTAACCATAATCCTAAAACTCACCCTCACACTAACGATAATCTTAACCCTAACCCTCAACCTAACCCTAACCCTCACCCTCACCGTAATCCTGAGCCTCATCCTAACTGTAAACGAAAACCAAAACCTAACCCAAAACCTTACCCTAACAATAACCCTAACCCTCACCATCACCCTAGACCTCACCATCATCCTAATCCTAACCCTGATTCTAACCCTAACCCTATACTTAACCGAACCTTAACTCTCACTCTAAACCTAACCCTAACCCTCACACTAACCCTAACCCTCACCCTCAACCTCACTCTAACCTAACCCTAAGACTAAGCCTAACCCTAACCCTAAACCTCACACTCACCCGAACCCTTACACTAATCCTAATCCTAACACTAAGCCTAACACTCACCCTCAACCGAACCCTCACTGTAACCCTAACTCTAAAACTAACTCTAACCATAACCCTCAACCTCAGACTCACCCTAACCTTAACACTAACCCTAAACCTCACCCTCAGCCAAACCCTAACCCTAAACATAAACCTAAACCTCACCCTAACCCAAACCTAACACTCACCCTCACCCTCACCCTCACTCTCACCATAACTCTAACCCTAACTATAACACTAATACTAAACCTACCCCTCAAGCTCAGCTTCAAACTTACCCTAACTCTAACCCTAACCCTTACACGAAACTTCACCCTAACCCTAACCCTAAACTTCACCCTCACAGTAACCTTAACCCTAACCCTAACAATAACCCTAACCCTAACCATAACTATAACCCTCATCCTAACATTAATCCTCACCCTAACACTTACCCTCACCCTAACACTAACCCTACCCCTAACACTAAATCTCACACTAACCCTAACCCTAACTCTAACCCTCACCCTCACCCTAGCCCTCATCCTAACCCTAATTCTAACCCTCACCCTCAGCGTAACTCTAACCCTCATCTTCACCCTAAACCTCACACTAACCATAACCCTAACCCTAATCCTCAATCTAACCCTCAACCTATCCCTAAACATAAACCTAACCCTAACCCTAGCCCTAGCCCTCACCCTGAACCTGAAGTTCAGCCTCACCCTAAACCTAAGCCTAAACCTTACTCTAACCCTCACCCTCACCCTAGCACTCACCCTAACCCTAGTCCTAACCCTATCCCTCATCCTAACCCTCTCCCTAACCCTAACCGTAACCATCATCCTAACACTAATCCTAACCCCCACCCTCACCCTCAGCATAACCCTAACCCTAAGCCTAACCATAACCCTAACCCTCACATACCCTAACACTCACCCTAATCCTAACCCTAACAATAACCCTAACCCTTAACAATAACCTAACCCTCACCCTAACCTTAACCCTAACACTAATCCTAACACTAACCCTGGACCTTAACCTCCACCTAACCCTAAATCTAACCCTAAAACTCACCATCACCCTAACCCAAATCCTAACCCTAACCCTGACCCTAAACCTAAACCTCACCTTCACTGTAACCCTAACCCTCATCCTAAAGCTCACCCTAACCCTAACCCTAACCCTAAATCTCACCCAAACAATAACCCTAACCCTCACCCTCACCCTAGCCTTCACCCTAACCCTAATCCTAACCTTAATCCTCATCCTAACCCTAACCTTAACCCTAACCCTACCCTTGCCCTAATCCTAAGCTTAACCCTAACCCTCAAAATAACCCTAACCCTCACCATAACCCTAAACTTAACCCGAAACCTAACTCTCACCCTAACTCTACCCCTAACTCTCACCCTAACCCTAACCCTCACACTCACCCTAACCCTTACACTAAACCTAATCCTAACACTAAGGCTAACCCTTACCCTCACCCTAACCCTCAAGGTCACCCTAACACTAACACTGAACCTAACACTAACCCTCACCCTCAGTCTCACCCTAATCTTAACTCGAACCTTAAAACTCACCCTCACCCTAAACCTAAACCTAAACCTCACCGTCACCCTACCCCTCACCCCAATCCTAATCCTAACCCTAACACTCATCCTAAGCCTCACCCTAAAACTAACCCTAACCCTCACCCTCACCCTCACCCTAACCCTAACCCTAACGCTCAACCTAACCCTATCCCTCACCCTCACTGTAAGCCTTACCCTAACCCGCACCCTAACCGTAAAATTAACTGAACCCTAACTGTCACCCTAACCTTAACCCTAACCCTCACCCTAACCCTAAACCTCAACCTCAACCTCACTCTCAGCCTAACCATAAGCCTAAGCCTAACACTAAACATAACGCTCACACTCACCCTAAAACTTACCCTAATCCTAATCCTAACCCTAAGCCTAACCCTCACCCTCACGCTCACACAAACCCTCAACCTTACCCTAACTCTAAAACTAACCCTACACCTAACCCTCAACCTCAGCCTCACCCTTACCCTAACTCTAACCCTAAACCTCTCCCTTACCCTTAACCTAACTCTAACAATAACACTAACACTAAAACTCACCCTAACCCTTACCCTAACCCTCACCCTCATCATAACCATAACAGTAACCCTAACCCTAACAATAACCCTAACCCCAACCCTAACTCTCACCATAAACATAACCCTCACCCTAACATTAACCCAAACCCTAACACCTACCCTCTCTCTAACACAAACCCTAACCCTAATACTAAACCTCACACTAACCCTAACCTTCACCCTAATCCTAAACCTCACCCTAACCCTAACCCTAACTCTAACCCTCACCCTAGGCCTCAACTTAACCCTAATTCTAACCCTCACCCTCACCCTAACCCTAACCCTCATCCTCACTCTAAACCTCACACTAACCCTAACCCTAACCCTAATCCTCAATCTAACCCTCACCCTAACCATAACCCTAACCCTAAACCTAACCCAAACCCCCACCCTTATCGTAACCCTCACCCTCAGCCTAAACCTCAACTTAACCCTTACCAACATCCTCAACCTAACCCTCACCCTAACCCTAAACCTCATCCTAACCCTCACCCTAACCATAATCCTAACCATCACCCTAACCCTAACCCTCACGCTCAACCTCTCACTCAGCAAAACCCTAAGCCTAAGCCTAGCCCTAACCCTAACTCTCACACTCACCCTAACCCTTATCTGAATACTAACCCTAATCCCAACCCTTCCCCTCCCTAATCCTAAACCTCACCCTAACCCTAACCCTAACTCTATCACTAAGCCTAACCCTAAACCTCACCTTCAGCCTCACCCAAACCCTAACTCTAACCCTAAACCTCACCCTCACCCTAACCCTAAGCCTAAACCTAACCCTAAACCTCAGCCTAACCCAAACCATAAACCTCACCCTCACCCTAGCCCTCACCCTAACCTTAATTCTTAAACTAACCCTCATCCTAACCCTCACCCTAACCCTAACCCTAACCCTCACCCTCATCTCACCCTAACCCTAAACCTTACTCTAACCCTCAACCTAACCCTATCCCTCACCCTCACTGTAACTGTTACCCTAACGCTCACCCTAACCCTAAACTTAACCCGAACCCTAACTCTCACCCTAAACCTAACTCTAACCCTCACCCTAACCCTAACCCTCAACCTCACCCTCACTCTCAGCCTAACCCTAAGCCTAAGCCTAAGCCTAAGCCTAACCCTCACACTCACCCTAACACTTACACTTATCCTAATCCCAATCCTAAGCCTAACCCTCGCCATCACCCTCACCCTCACCCTAAACCTCACCCTAACCCTAACTCTAACACTAACCCTACACCTAACTCTCAACCTCAGCCTCAACCTTACCCTAACTCTAAACCTAAACCTCACTCTCACACTAACCCTAACTCTAATCCTAACCCTAACACTAAACCTAACCCTAAACCTAACCCGAACCCTCACCCTAACCATAATCCTCACCCTAACATTAACCCTTACCCTAACACTTAACTTCACGCTAACACTAACTCTAAACATAAGACTAACCCTCACAATAACCCTAAACCTCACCCTAACCCTAACTGTAACCCTCACCCTCACTCTAGCCCTCACCCTAACCCTAATTCTAACCCTCACCCTCACCTTAACCCTTACCCTAATCCTCACCCTAAACCTCACACTAACCATAAACCTAAACCTAATCCTCAATCTAAACCTCACACTAACCCTAAACCTAACGCAAAAGCTAACCCTAACCCTCACCCTTATCTTATTCCTCACCCTCAGCCTAAACCTCACATTTACTCTTATTATCATCCTCATTCTAACCCTAAACCTCATCCGAACCCTCAACCTAAACTTAAACCTAACCATCACCATAACCCTAACCCTCACCCTCAAACTCATGCTCAGCCTAACCCGAAACCTAAGCCTATACCTTACTATAAACCTCACCCACACACTAGCCCTGACACTAAAACAAATCCTATACTTATCCCTCATCCTAACCATCACCCTAACCCTAACCCTAACCATCACCCTAACCCTAATACTCACCCCCAACCTCAACCTCAGGATAACCCAAACCCTAAGCCTAAGCCTAACCCTAACCCTCACATACACTCACCCTAACCCTAATCTTAACCCTAACCCTAAACCTAAACCTCAACCTAACCTTCACCATAACCTTAACCCTAACACTGACCGTAACCTTAACCCTCGACCTAACCCTCCCCCTAACACTAAATCTAACCCTAAAACTCACCCTTACACTAACCCAAATCATAACCCTAACCCTCACCCTAACACTAACCCTACCCCCTCACTGTAACACTCACCCTCACCATAGCCCTCACCCTAACCCTAATCCTAACCCTAATCCTAATCCAACCCTCACCCTAACCCGAACACTAACACTCACCCTAATCCTAATCCTAACCCTAACCCTCAACCTAACCCTAACCCTCACCATAACCCTAACCCTCACCCTAACCCTAAATATAACCCGAACACTAACAATCACCATAATCCTACAACAAACTCTCACCCTAACCCTATCCCTCACCCTCACCCTCAGCCTAACCATAAGGCTAACCCTATCCCTAACCCTAACCCTCACACTTACCCTAACCTGTACCCTAATCCTAATCCTAACACTAATCCTAAACCTCAACCTCATCCGAACCCTCACTGTAACCCTAACTCTAACACTAACCCTAACCCTAACCCTCACCCTCAGCTTCACCCTAACCTTAACACTAACCCTAAACCTGACCCTCACCCTAACCCTAACCCTAAACCTCACCTTAAACCTAACCCTAAACCTCACCCTCACCCTAGCCCTCACCCTAAACCTAATACTAAACCTAACACTCATCCTAACCCTCACCCTAACACTAACCCTCACCCTCACCCTCACCTTCACCCTAACCCTAACCCTAACCCTCAACCTAACCCTAACCCTAACTCTCACCCTAACCCTAACCATAACCCTCACCCTCACCGTAACCCTCACCCTCACCCTCACATTCAGCCTAAAACTAAGGCTAACCCTAACCCTAACACTAACCCTCACACTCACCCTAACCCTAACCCTAATCCTAATCCTAACACTAACACTAAAGCTCACCCTCACCCTGACCCTCACCTTAAGCCTAACCCTAAAATTAATCCTAACCCTAACCCTAACCCTAAACCTCAACCTCACCCTAAACATCACACTAACCCAAACACTAGTCCTGAATCTAACCCTCACCCTCACCCTCACCCTACCCCTCACCCTAAACCTAACCTTCATCCTCATCCTAAACATCACACTAACCCTAACACTAATCCTCAATCTAACCCTCACCCTCACCCTAACCCTAAAGCTCATCCTAAACCTAACCCTCACCCTTACCATAACCCTCACTCTCATCCTAACCCTCATGTTTACCCTTACCGTCACCCCCTCCCTAACCCTAACCCTAACCCTAACCCTACCCCTAAACCTCACTCTCGTCCTAACCCTAACTCTAACCCTAACACTAACACTAAATCTCACCCTATACTTAACCCTAAACCTCACCCTCACCCGCATGCTCAGCCTAACCCTAAGCCTAACACTTACCGTAACCGTCACCATCACCCTAGCCCTCACCCTAACCCTAAGCCTATCCCTAACCCTCATCCTAACCCTCACCTTAACCGGAACCCTAAACATCACCCTAACCATAATCCTCACCCACTCCCTCACCCTCAGCCTAACCCTCACACTCAACACACCCTAGGCCTAATCCTAACCCTAACCCTAACCCTAAACCTCAACCTAACCCTCACCCTAACCTTAACCCTAACACTAACCTTAACATTAACGCTCGACCTAACCCTCCAACTAAGCCTAAATCTAACGCTAAATTTCACCCTCACCCTAACCCTAAACCTAAACCTCACCCTAACCCTAACCCTAACCCTAAACCTAACCATAACTCTAACCCTAATCCTAACACTCACCCTCTCCCTAAACATAATTTAACCCTAACCCTCAACCTAACCCTAACCCTCAACCTCACGGTAACAATAACCCTCAACCTAACCCTAAACGAAACCCTAACCCTAAACCTAAACCTTACCCAAACACTGACAATAACCCTCATCATCAACCTAGCCCTCACCCTCACCCTAACCCTAACCCTCAACCTCACCATCACTCTCAGCCGAATCCTGAGCCTAACCCTAACCCTCACACTCACCCGAACCCTTACACGAATCCTAATCCTAACCCTAAGATTAACCCTCACCCTCACACTCATCCTCACCCTAACCATCACCCTAACCCTAACTCTAAAACTAACCCTAAACTTTACCCTCCAACTCTGCCTCAACCTCACCCTAACCCTAACCCTAAGGCTCACACTCACAGTAACTGTTACCCTAACCCTAACCCTAACAATAACCCTAACAATTACCCTAACCCATACACTAACCCTCACCCTAAACATAACCCTAACACTAACATTAACCTTGACCCTAACAACCTCACCCTAACACTAACCCTTAACCTGACACTAAATTTCAAACTAACCCTAACCCTCACCTTAATCCTAAACCTCACCCTAACCCTAACCCTAACTCTAACCCTCACCCTCTCCCTAGCTCTCACCCTAAACCTAATTCTAACCCTCACTCTCACCATAACCCTAACCCTCATCCTCACCCTATACATCACACTAACCCTAACTCTAACCCTAATCGTCAATCTAAACCTCATCCTAACCCTAACCATAACCATAAAACCTAACCCTAACCCTCACCCTTATCTTAACCCTCAACCTCAGCCTTAACCTCACCTTTACTCTTACCATCATAGTCACCCTAAACCTCACCCTAACCCTAAACTTCATCCTAACCCTCACCCTAACCTTAAACCTAACCATCACCATAACCCTAAACCTCACTCTCAACCTCATGCTCAGCCTAACCCTAAGCCTAAGCCTAACCCTTACTCTAACCCTCACCCTCAACCGAGCCCTCAGCCTAACCCTAATCCTAACCCTATCCCTCATCCTAAACCTCACACTAACTCTAAACCTAAACCTCAACCTCACCCTAGCCCTCCCCCTAACCCTAATCCTAACCCTAACCCTCATCCTAACCCTCACCCTAACAGTGACCGTAACCCTCACCCTCACCCTCACACTAACCCTAAGCCTAACCCTAACCCTCAACCTAACCCTAACCCTTACCCTCACTGTAACCTTTACCCTAACCCTCACCGTAACCCTAAACTTAACCTGAATCCTAACTCTCACACTTATCCTGATCCTAACCCTCACCATAAACCTAACCCTCACCCTCAACCTCACCCTCAGCCTAATCCTAAGCCTAACCCTATCTCTAACCCTAACCCTCAACCTATCTTTCACACTAACCCTAATCCTAATCCGAATCCTAACCCTAACCCTAAACCTCACCCTCACACTAACCCTCAACTTAAGCCTAACACTAACATTAATCCTAAACCTAACCCTAACCCTAAACCTCATCCTAAACCCTAAATCTAAAACTAACCCTCACACTAATCCTCAACCTAAACCTCACCCTAACCTTAACCCTAACACTAACCCTAACATTAACGCTGGACCTAATCCTACAACTAACCCTAAATCCAACACTTAACCTCCCCGTCATCCTAACCCTAATCCTAAACTTAACCCTAAACCTCACCCGAACCCTAACCCTCACCCTCACACTCACCCTCACCATCACCATAACTCTAACCCTAACAGTAACCATAACAGTAATCCTAACAATAAACCTAACCCTAACCCTAACCCTAATCCTAAAACTCACCCTCACCCTAACCATAATCGTAACACTAACCCTCAACCTAACACTAACCCTCACCCTCACAGTAACCCTAACCCTCATCCTAACCGTAACTCAAACCCTAACCCTAACAATAAACCTTACCCTAACACAAACCCTAAACCTCACCCTCACCCTAGCCCTCACCCTAACCCTAAACCTAACCCTAACCCTCACCGTAACCCTAAATATAATCGAATCCTAAGTCTCACCCTAACCCTAACCCTAACTTTCACCCTAACCCTAACCCTCAAACTCACCTTCACTCTCAGCCTAAACCTAAGCCTAAGCCTAACCCTAACCCTAACCATCTCACTTACCCTATCCCTTACCCTAATCCTAATCGTAACCTAAGCCTAAGCCTAAACCTCACCATTACCCTCACCCTAATCCTAACCCTCACCCTAACCCTAACTCTAACACTAACCCTAATGCTAACCCTCATCCTCAGCCTCACCCTTACCCTAACTCTAAACCTAAACCTCACCCTCACCCTATCCCTAAAACTAAACCTCACCCTAACCCTAAGCCTAAACCTGACCCTCAACCTAGCACTCAACTTAGCCCTAATCCTAAACCTAACCCTCATCCTGAACCTCCCCATAACCCCAACCCTAACCTCACCCTCACCCTAAACTTAACGCTAACCCTAACACTAACCCTAACCCTAACATTCAAGCTAACCCTCACCCTTACAATAACTCTAACTCTATACCTCACCCTCACCCTCACCCTAATCCTAACTCTAACCCTAACCCAAAACCTAAACCTAACCCTAACAATAACCTAACCCTAATCCTAACCCTCACCCTAACCACAACCCTCACCGTAACCCATACCCTAAACCAAACACTAACCCTCAGAGTAACCCTAACCCTAACCTCACCCTAACCCTAACTCTAACCCTAACCCTAACACTAAAAACCTCAACCTAACCCTAACCCCAACCCTCACCCTCACCCTCACCCTCACCGTAACCGTAACCCTAACAATAACCCTAACCCTAACCCTAATCCTAACCCTCACCCTCATCCTAACTCTAAACCTAACTCTAACCTTCACCCAAACCCTAGCCCTCACCCTTACGTAACCCTAACCCTCATCCTAACCCTCACCCTAAACCTAACCCTAACCCTAACCCTAAAACTCACATTAACACTAACCCTAACCCTCATCCTAAACCTAGCCCTCAACCTAACCCTAATCCTAACCCTAAACCTCACCCTAACACTAACCTTAACTCTCAAACTCACCATAGGCCTCACCCTAAACCTAACCCTCATCCTCACACTAAACCTCACACTAATCCTCAATATAACCCTCACACTCACCCTAAAGCTAACACTAACCGTCACCCTAACCCTAACCCTCACCCTTACCATAACCTTCACCCTCAGCCTAACCTTCATCTTTACCCTTACCGTCACCCCCATGCTAACCCTCACACTAACCCTAACCCTCATCCTAAACCTAACTGTACGCCTAAACCTCACCCTCACCCTAACCCTAACTCTAACCCTAAGCCTAACACTAAACCTCACCCTACCACTAACCCTAACCCTCACCCTCACCTGAACTGGAACCCTAACCCTATACTTAACAGTAACCCTAACCCTCACCCTAACCCTTACCCTAACCATAACCCTCGCCCTAACTCTAACCCTCACCCTAACACTAAAACTCATCCTAACACTAACCCTAACCCTAACATTAACCCTCACACTCAGCCTAACCCTCACCCTAATCCTCAACCACAACCTAACCCTAACCCTAATGCTAACCCTCACTCTCACCCTAGACCTCACCCTAACCCTAATTCTAACCCTCAACCTCACACTAACCCAAACCTTCATCCTCACCCTAAACCTCACCCTAACCCTAAACCCAACCCTAACCCTCACCCTTAACTTAACCCTCACCCTCAGCCTAAACCTCACCTTCACCCTTACCATCATCCTCACCCTAAACCTCATCCTAACCCTCACCCTAAACGTAAACCTAACCGTCACCCTAAGCCTAACCCTCCCCCTCCCCCAGCCCTCACCCTAACCTAATCCTAATTCGAACCCTCATCCTGACCCTCAGAATAACCCTAATCCAAACCATCACCTTAAACCTAATCCTCACCCCCACCCTAACCCTTAGCCTAACCCTAAGATAAGCCTAAGCCTAACCCTAACCCTCACACTCATACTCACCCTCACCTTATCCTTACCCTAAACCTAACCCTAACCCTAAACCCCAACCTAACCCTCACCCTAACCTTAATCCTAAAACTAAACCTAAACCTCACCCTCGACCCAACCCTCCAACTAACCATAAATCTAACCCTAAACCTCACACTCACCCTAATCCTAACCCTAATCCTAAACCTTACCCTAACCCTAACCCTAACACTCACCCTCACCCTCACCATAACTCTAATCCTAACCCTAACAATAACACTAATCCTAACCCTAAACCTAACCCTAACCATAAACCTAACCCTAATCCTAACACTCCCCTTCACCCTAAACCTAATCCTAAACCTAACCCTCATCATAACCCTAACCCTCACCCTCACCGTAACCCTAACCCTCAAGCTAACGCTCACCCTAACCCTAACCATAAACCTAAACTTTATTCTAACACTAACCCTAACCATCACCATCACCTTAGCCCTCACACTAACCCTAATGTTAAACCTAATCCTCATCCTTACCCTCACGCTAACCTTAAAATTAACCCTCACCCTAACCCTAACCCTAACCATAAACCTCAACCTAACCCTCACGCTCACCGTAACGCTAACCCTAACACTGACCCTAACCCTAATCTTAACCGAACACTAACTCTCACCCTAACCCTAAACCTAACTCACCCTAACCCTAACCCTCACCCTAATCCTCACCCTTAGCCTAACTCTAAGCCTAACCCTAACCCTAACCCTAACGCTCACACTCACCCTAACCCTTACCTTAAACCTAATCCTAACCCTAACCTTAGCCCTCAACCTCAGCTTCACCCTAACCCTAAACCTAACCCTAAACCTCACGCTCACCATAACCCTCATCTGAACCCTAACCCTCAACCTAACCCTAACCCTCACCCTCACCAAAACCCTCAACCTAAACCTAAACTTAAACCGAACCCTAACTCTCACCCTAACCCTAAACCTAACCCTCATCCTAACCCTAAACCTAAACTTCACCCACACCCTAGCTCTCACCCTAACCCTAAACCTAACCCTAACACTCATCCTAACCCTCCCCCTAACCCTTACTCTAAACCTCACAGTAACCCTAACCCTCACCCTCAACCTCACCCTCAGCCTATTCCTATTCCTAACCCAAAACCTAACCCTAACAAACACACGCACCCTCATCCTTACCCTAATCCTAACCCTTTCCCTAACCCAAAACCTCCAAGTAACTCTTACCCTATTGCTAACCCTAAACCTAACCCTAACCCTAACCCTCAACCTAACCCTCACCCTAAACCTAACTCTGACCCTAAACCTGACCCTCACCCTAAACTTAACTCTAACCCTAACCTAAACCCTAAACCTCAACCTAACCCTAACCCTAACCCTCACCCTCACCCTCACCGTAACCTTAACCCTAAACCTAACCCTAAGAATAACCATAACCCTAATCTTAACCTTCACCCTAAACATAACCCTAACCCTAAACTAACCCTAAACATAACACTAATCCTCAACCCCACCTCACCCTCAGCCTAACCCTAACCCTAACCCTAACCCTCAGAGTAACCCTAACCCTAACCCTAAACCTAACACTAACCCTAAAGCCAAACCTAACCCTAAAACTAACCCTAATCCTCAGCCTCACCCTGACCCTAACCCAAACCCTAACCATAACCATCACCCTAAATCTAAGGCTAAATTTAACCCTAACCCTAAGCCTCACCGTAACCCTAGCCCTAACCATAAACCTAAACCTAACACTAACCCTAAACCTAACCCTAATACTCAGCCTCACCCTCACCCTAACCCAAACCCTAACCTTAACCCTCATCCTAACTCTAAGCCTAACCCTAACCCTAATCCTAATTCTTACACTCACCCTCACCCAAACCCTAATCCTAAACCAAGCCCTATCCCTTACCCTAACCCTCACCCTAACCCTCAGCCTAGCTCTCACCCCTACACTTATCCTAATCCTAAACCTCATCCTAACCCTCACCCTAACCCTATCCCTAACCCTAACCCTCACCCTAACACTCAAGTTCATGCTCAGCCTAAGACTAAGCGAAAGCCTAAGCCTAAACCTAACCCTAACCCTCAGCCTAACCCTCACTTTAACACTAACCCTAAACCTAAACCTCATCCTAAACCTAACCCTAACCCTCACCCTCACCGTAACCTTAACCCTTTCCCTAACCCTAACAATAAACCTAACCCTAACCTAACCCTCACCCTAACAATAACCCTCACCCTATCCCTAACCCTCACTCTAACACTTACCCTCACCCTAACACTAACCCTAACCCTCTCACTAAACCTCACACTAACCCTAAAAATCACCCTAAACCTAAACCTCACCCTAACACTAACCTTAACCCTCAAACTCACCATAGCCCTCACCCTAACCCTAACCCTCATCCTCACCCTAAACCTCACACTAACCCTAACACTAATCCTCAATATTACCTTCACCCTCATCCTAAAGCTAACACTATCCCTCACCCTAACCCTAACCCTCACCCTTACCATAACCCTCACCCTCAGCCTAACCCTCATATTTACCCTTACCTTCACCCCCATGATAACCCGCACATTAACCTTAACCCTCATCCTAAACCTAACTGTACCCCTATACCTCACCCACACCCTAACACTAACTCTAACCTTAACCCTGACACTAAACTTCACCTTAACCCTAACCCTAACCCTCATCCTCACCTGAACCGGAACCCTAATCCTAAACCTAACAATAAACCTAACCAGAACCCTAACCCTCAACCTAACCATAACCCTCACCCTAATTCTAACCCTCACCCTAACACTAAACCTCATCCTAATACTAACCCTAACCCTAACACTAACCCTCAAACTAAACCTAACCCTCAGCCTAATTGTAAACCTCACCCTAACCATAACCCTAATCCTAACCCTCACATTCACCCTAGACCTCACCCTAACCCTAATTCTAACCCTCACCCTCACACTAACCCTAACCCTCATACTCACTCTAAACCTCACACTAACTCTAACCCTAATCCTCAATCTAAACCTCACCCTAACCCTAAACCTAAGCCTAACCCTCACCTTTAACTTAACCCTCACCCTCAGCCTAAACCTCACTTTTACCCTTACCATCAATCTCACCCTAAACCTCACCCTAACCCTAAACCTCATCCTAACCTCACCCTAAACCTAACCATCACCCTCACCCTAGACCTCACCCTAACCCTAATTTTAATTCTAACCCTCATCCTAACCCTCACCATAACCCTAATCCTAACCATCACCCTAAACCTAATCCTCACCCCCACCCTCACCCTCAGCCTAAACTTAAGCCTAAGCCTAACCCTAACCCTAACCCTCACACTCACCGTGATGGTTAGGATTAGGGTTATGGATTAGCATTAGGATTAGGGTGAGGGTGAGCCTCACGATAATCCTAACCCTAACTCTAACCACAACCCTAAACCTCAACCTAACATTCACCCTATCCTTAACCCTAAAATTAACCTTAACCCAGGCCTCGAACTAACCCTCCAACTAACACTAAATCTAACCCTAAACCTCAAGCTCACCCTAACTCTAATTCTACCCTATCCCTAAACCTCACTCTAACGCTAACCCTCACCCCCACCCTCACCCTCACCCTCACCATAACTCTAACCCTGACCCTAAAATTAACACTAATCCTAACCTTAAACCTAACCCTCACCCTAAATCTAACGCTAATCCTATCACTCACCCTCATGCTAACCCTAATACCAACCCTAACCCTCACCCTAACCCTAATCCTCACCCTCAACATAACCCTAATCCTGAACCTAACCCTCACCCTAACAATAAACCAAACCCTAAACCTTAATCTAACACTAACCCTAACCATCAACCTCACCCTAGCCCTCACCCTAAGCCTAATCCTAACCCTAATCCTCATCTTTATCCTCACCCTAAACCTAAACTTAACTCTCACCCATTCCCTAACCTTAACCCTAATTCTCAACCTAACCCTAAACCTCAATCTAACCTTCACCCTAACCAGAACCCTAACCCTAATCCTAGCCCTCACCCTTACCCTAATCCTAACCCTAAAACTCAAACTAACTTTCACACTTACCCGAACCCTAACCTGATCCCTAACCCTCACCCTCACCCTCAACCTAACTTTAACTCTAACACAAACCCTAAAACTAAACTTCATTCTAACCCTAACCCTAACCATAACCCTAACCATAACCCTAACTCTAACCCTAACCATAACAATAACCCTAACTCTCACACTCACCCTAACCATAACCCTCACCCTAACCCTAACCCTCACCCTATCCCTTAATATCATGCTCACCCAACCCACACACTAAGCCTAAACCTCAACCTAAACCTAACTCTAAGCCTCACCATCACCCTCAACTTCACCCTCACCCTAACCCTAACCCTCACCCTAACCCTAACCCTCACACAACCTTAAACTTAACCCTCACCCTCACCCTAAGCCTCACCCTAACCCTCATCATCACAATAACCCTAAACCTAACCCTAACCCTTATCCTCACACTAACCCTCACCCTCACCCTAACCCTAATTCTAAGTCTCACCCTCACCCTAACCTTCACCTTCACCCTAACCCTCACCCAAACCCTAACCCTCACACTCACCCTAAACCTCACCCTCACCCTAAAGCTAACACTAAATCTAAACCTCACCCTAACACTCACACTAGACCTAACCCTCACTCTCACCATAACCCTAACACTAAACCTTACCCTAAACCTTACCCTAACCCTTACCTTCACCATAACCCTAACCTTAATCCTCACACTAACCCTAACACAAACCCACACACTAAAATTCAACCTAACCCTCACCCTAACCCTAACCCTAAACCTCAACCACACTCTCACGTTCAGCCTAACCCTAACCCTAACCCTAATCCTAACCCTGAACCTCACTCTCACCCTGAATCTAACCATAACCCTAAGCCTCACCCTCACCCTAACCCTAACCCTGAGCCTAATCCTCACCCTAAACATCACCCTAAACCTTACCCTGACCCTAACCCTAACCCTAAACCTCATCGTCACCCTAACCCTAACACTAAAAGTATCCCTAACACTATCCCTAACCCTAAGCCTAACGCTAACTTTAAAACTAACACTCACTCTCACCATCACTCTAACCATAACCCTGACCGTATCCCTAACCCTCACCCTAACCCTAACCCACACCCTCACCCTCACCCTAAAACATACCCTCCCCCTAATCCTAACCCTAACCCTAACCATAAACCTAACACTAACCCTAAACCTAAACCTAACCCTAATCCTCAGCCTCACCCTCACACTAACCCAAACCCTAACCCTAACCCTCACCCTAACTCTAAGCCTAACCCTAACCCTAAACCTCACACTCACCCTCACCCTACCCCTAATCCTAAACCTAATGCTATCCCTAACCTTAACCCTCACCCTAACCTTAAACCTAGCCCTCACCCTTACCCTAATCCTAACCCTAAACCACAATCTAACCTTCACCCTAACCCGAACCCTAACCCTCACCCTCATGCTCGGCCTAAGCCTAAGACTAAGCTTAAGCCTAACCCTAACCCTCACCCTAACCCTAACACTAACACTAACCCTAACTCTAAACCTAAATCTCACCCTCACCCTAAACATAACTCTAACCATAAACCTAAAACTAAACTTCATCCCAACCCTAACCCTAAGCATAACCCTAACCATAACCCTAACTCTAACCCTAAACATAACAATAACCCTAACCCTAACCCTCATACTCACCCTAACCATAACCCTCACCCGAACCCTAACCCTCACCCTAACACTTACCCTCACCCTAACATAAACCCTAACGCTAACAGTAAAGCTCACACTAACCCAAAGTATCACCCTAACCGTAAACCTCACTGTAACACTTACCCTAACCCTCATCTTCACCCTAAACCTCACACTAACACTAACACTAATCCTAAAACTAACCCTCACCCTCACCCTAACACTAACACTAATCCTCACCCTAACCCTAACCCTCAACCTTACTGTAACCCTCACCCTCAGCCTAACCCTCAAATTTACCCTTACCTACAACCCCAACCTAACACACACCCTAACCCTAACCCTCACCCTAATCCTAACTCTACCCCTAAACCTCACTCTCACCTTAACCCTAACTCTAACCTTAACCCTAACACTAAACTTCACCCTAACCCTAACCCTAACTTTCAACCTCACACTCACCGTAACTGTAACCCTAAACCTAACCCTAACAATAACACTAACCCAAACCCTCACCCTAACCATAACCCTCACCCTAATCCTAACCCTCACCCGAACACTTACCCTCACCCTAACACTAATCCTCACACTAACCCTAAACCTAACCCTAACCCTATCCCTCACACGAACCCACACCAAAACACTAACCCTAACCCTAACTCTCACCTTCACCTTAACCCTCACCCTATCCCTTAACCTCATGCTCATCCAACCCTCACACTAAGCCTAAACCTCAACCTAACCCTAAACCTAACCCTCACCATCACCCTCAACTTCACCCTCACCCTAACCCTCACCCTCACCCTCACCCTCACCCTAACCCAAAACCTAACCCTAACCCTCACCCTAACCGTAACCCTCACACAACCTTAAACTTAACCCTCACCCTCACCATAACTCTAACCCTCACCCTAACCCTAATCCTCACAATAACCCTAAACCTAACCCTAACCCTTATCCTCACACTAACCTGAACCCTAACTCTAAGTCTCACCCTCACCCTAACCTTCACCTTCACCCTAACCCTCACCCAAACCCTAACCCTAACCCTCACACTCACCCTAACCCTCACCCTAACCCTAAAGCAAAAACTAAATCT
This sequence comes from Dipodomys merriami, assembly GCF_024711535.1. NCBI lineage: Eukaryota > Metazoa > Chordata > Mammalia > Rodentia > Heteromyidae > Dipodomys > Dipodomys merriami. The sequence goes on along the minus strand of NW_027202360.1, from coordinate 1,906,166 downwards.
AAACCTCACCCTAACACTCACACTAAACATAACCCACACTCTCACCATAACCGTTACACTAAACCTTACCCTAAATCTAACCATAACCCTTACCTTCACCATAAACCTAACCCTAATCCTCACACTAACCCTAACACTAACCCACACACTAAAACTCACCCTAATCCTCACCCTCACCCGAACCCTAACCCTCACCCACACCCTCACCTTCAGCGTAATTGTAACCCTAACCCAAACCCTAATCCTAACCCTGAACCTCACACTCACCCTGAACCTAACCCTAACCCTCACCCTCACCCTCACCCTAAACCTAACCGTAAACCTATCACTAACCCTCACCCTAAACCTAACCCTCAACCTAACCCTCAATCTAACACATACACTCACCCTCACCTTAATCCTCACCCTAACATTCACCCTAAACCTCACCCTCACCCTCACCCTAAACCTCACCCTAAACCTTACCCTCACCCTAACCCTAACCCTAACCCTCACCGTCACCCTAACCCTAAACCTAACCATATGCCTAATCCTAACCTTAATACGAACACTCACTCTCACTGTCACTGTATCCATAACCCTAACCATATCCCTAACCCTCACCCTAACCCTAACCCTCACCCTAGCAGTCACCCTAAAACATACCCTCACCCTAATCCTAACCCTAACCCTCAACCTAACCCTAAACCTCTCCCTAAACCTCATCCTCACCATAAAACTCATCCTAACCTTTACCCTCACCCTAAACCTAACCCTAAACAAAAACCTCACCCAATCCCTCACCCTAACCCTCAACCTCAACCTAACCCTAACCCTCACCTTAACCATCACCCTCACACTAACCCTCATCCTAAACATAACCCTAACCTTAACCCCAAACCTCTCCCTAACCCCCACCATAACCCTAAACCTAACCCTAAACCTCACCCTATCCCTTACACTCACCTTCACCCTACTCCTCACACTAACCCTAACCCTCCCCCTAACACTAACCTTAACCCTCATCCTCACTCTAACCCTAAACCAAACCCTAACCCTTACCCTCGCACTAACCCTCAACCTAACACTAACCCTAACCTTAAGTCTCACCCTCACCCCAACCCTCCCCCTCCCCCTTACCCTCATGTTCACCCTACCCTCACACTAACCCTAAACCTCAACCTAATGGTAACCCTATCCCTCAACGTCACCCTAACCCTAACCCTAATCCTAAACCTAAACCTAATCTTCACCCTCTCCCTTATCCTAAATCTAACCCACACCCTCAACCTCACCCTCACCCCAACCCTCACCCTCACCCTCACCCTAAACCTAACCCTAACCCTCACACTAAGCCTAACCCTAATCCTAATGCTTACCCTAAAGCTCAACCTTACGCTAACCCTCACCCTAACCATTACCCTCACCCTAAACCTAACCCTAAACGTAACCCTCACACTAAACCTAACCCTCACCCTCACCCTAACCCTAACCCTAACAATAATCCTAATGCTAAACCTAAACCTAACCCTCACCCTCACCCTAACCCTAACGCTAACCCTAACCCTAACAAAAACCCTATTCCTAAGCCTAATCCTAACACTCATCCTCACTCTCACCTTAACCCTAAATCTATCCCTAAGCCGAACTCTAACAATAACCCTAACCCTAACCCTAACCTTAATCCTAACCCCAACCCTCAGTCTAATCCTCAGCCTAAACCTAAACCTAATCCTAAACCTCGCCCGAACCCTACAGATCACCCCAACCCTAACCCTAACCCTCACCCTCACCCTAGTCTAACCCTAACCCTAACGCTAATTCTAACCATGAACCTAACCCTCACCCTGAACCTAACTTTAAAACTAACACTCACCCTCACCATCAACCTAACCCTAACCTTAACCGTATCCCAAAACCTCACCCTAACTTTAACCCTCACCCTAACATATACCCTCACCCTAATCCTAACCCTAACCCTCAAACTAACCCTCACCTTAAACCTAACCCTCTCCTTAAACCTCATTCTCAACCTAAACCTCACCCTAAAGCTTACCCTCACACTAACCATCACCCTAACCCTAACCCTAATACTCACACTAAAACTAACCCTAACACTAACCCTCACCCTAATGTTAACCCTTACCCTAAACCTCACCCTCACCCTAACCCTCACCGTCACCCTAAGATTCACCCTTTCCCTAAATATCACCCTTACACTAACCCTCACCCTAACACTAACCCTAACCCTGACCCTTAGCCTCACCCTCACACTAAGCCTAACCCCAAACCTAACCCTAATCCTAAACCTAACCCTCTCCCTCACCCTCACGCTAAACCTAATGCTAACCCTAACCCTAACCCTCACCCTAACCCTCACCCTCAACATAACCCTAACCCTAAAACTCACCCTCAACATAACCCTAACCCTAACGCTCACGCTAATGCTAACCTTAACCCTCACCCTCACCCTAACCCTCACCGTCACCCTAACACTCACCCAAAACCTAACCCTCACAATCACCCTAACCCTCACCCTCACCTTAACACTCACACTTTCCCTAATTATCACCCTAACACTAAACCTCACCCTATCCCTAACCCTAACCCTGACCTGAAGCCTCAGCCTAACCATCACCCTAACACTAACCCTAACCCTGACCCTTAGCCTCACCCTCACCATCACCCTCACACTAAGCCTAACCCCAAACCTAACCCTAATGCTAAACCTAACCCTCTCCCTCACCCTCACGCTAACCCTAATGCTAACCCTAACCCTAAACCTCACCCTAACCCTCACCCTCAACATAATCCTAACCCTAAAACTCACTCTGAACATAACACTAACCCTAACACTCACTGTAATGCTAACCCTAACCCTCACCCTCAACCTAACCCTCACCCAAACCCTAACACTCACAATCACCCTTACGTTCAACCTCACCTTAACCCTCATCCTTTCCCTAAATATCACCCTAACACTAACCCTCACCCTAACCCTAAAATTAATCCTGACCTGAAGCCTCAGCCTAACCATCACACTAGCCCTAAGCATAACCGTAAACCTAACTCTAATCCTAAACTTAACTCCCTCCTTCACCCTCATGCTTACCCTAATGCTATCCCTAACCCTAACACTCATCCTCACCCTAACCCTAAACCTAACCCTGACCCTAACAATAACCCTAACCCTAACATTAAACCTATCCCTAACGCTTACCCTCAGCCTAACCCTAACCCTCACCCTCACCCTAACCCTAAAACTAAACCTAAGCTTCACCCTAACACTCACCCTAACACTCACACTAAACCTAACCCACACTCTAACCCTAACCCTCACACTAAAACTTACCCTAACCCTAACCCTAATCCTTACCCTCAGCCTAACCCTAAACCTAATCCTCACAATAACCCTAACCCTAACCATAACCCTAATCCTAACCCTCTCCCTAACCCTAACCTAACCCTAACCCTCATCCTAATGCTAACACTCACCCGAACCCGAACCCTCACCCTAACCCTCACCGTCACATTAACCCTAACCCTAACCTTACCCCTAACCCTCACCCTCACCCTAACCCTCACCCTAACAATCACCCTAACACATACCCTCACCATAATCCTAAACCTAACCCTCATCCTAACCCAAACCTTCTGCCTAAACCTCATCCTCTCCCTAAAACTCATCCTAACTTTTACCCTCACCCTAAACCTAACCCTAAACGTATCCCTCAACAGAACCATCACGCTAAACCTAACCCTCAACCTAACCCTAACCCTAACGCTAAACCTCACCCTCACCCTAGCCCTGACCCTAACCCGAATCCTAACCCTAAACCTCACCCTTAACCTAACCCTCAACCTCACCCTAACCCTCACCCTCACCCTAACCCTCACCCTCACCCTAACCCTCGTGCTAAACATAACCCTAACCGTAACCCCAAGCATCACCCTAACCCCCACCATAACTCTAAACCTAATGCTTACCCTCACCCTAACCCTAATCCTAACCTTAACCCTAAACCAAAACCTAACCCTTACCCTCATACTAACCCTCACCCTAACACTAACCCTAACCTTAAGTCTCACCCTCACCCTAACCCTCACCCTAACCCTTACCCTCACGCTCACCCAAACCTCACCCTAACCCTAAACCTCAACCTAACCGTTAACCTAACCCTCAACCTCATCCTAACCCTAACCCTAATCCTAACCCTAAACCTCATCTTCACCCTCTCCCTTAACCTAAACCTAAACCTCACCCTCAACCTCACCCTCATCCTAACCCTCACCCTCACCCTAACACTAAATCTAACCCTAACCCTCACCCTAAACTTAACTCTCACCCTAAACTTAACCCTAACCCTCACCCTCACCCTAACCCTAACCCTAAACCTAACCCTTACCCTCACCCTAACCCTAACCCTAACCCTAATGCTAACCCTAAAGCTCAACCTTACCCGAACCCTCACCCTAACCTTTACCCTCACCCTAAACTTAACTCTAAACCTAACCCTCACTCTCACCCTAACCCTAACCCTAACAATAATCCTAATGCTAACCCTAAAACTAACCCTCACCCTCACCCCAACGCTAAACCTAACCATAACAAAAACCATATTCCTAAGCCTAATCCTCACACTCATATTCACCCTCACCCTAACACTAACTCTAACCCTAAGCCTAACCCTAAAAATAACCCTAACCCTAAACCTCACCCTAACCCTAATCCTAACCCCACCCCTCAGCCTAATCCTCATCCTAAACCTAAACCTAATCCTAAACCTTGCCCTAACCCTAAAGATCACCCTAACCCTAACCCTCACCCTCACCCTCACCCTAGCCTAACCCTAACCCTAAACCTAATTCTAACTATGAACCTCACCATCACCCTAAACCTAACCCTAACCCTAACACTCATCCTCACCCTCATCCTTACCCTAACCCTAACCCTTTCCCTAACCCTCACCCTAACTTTAATCCTCACCCAATCCCTCACCCTAACACATACCCTCACCCTAACCCTAAACCTAACCCTCACCCTAACCCTCACCTTAAACCTAACCCTCTCCTTAAACCTCACTCTCAACTTAAACCTCATCCTAAACCTTACCCTCACCCTAACCATAACCCTAACCTTTACCCTAATCCTCACACTAACACTAACCCTCACCCAAACCCTAACCCTCACACTCACCCTAACACTCACCCTCCTCCTAACCCTCACCGTTTCCCTAAATATAACCCTTACACTAATCCTCACCTAACCCTAACCCTAAAGCTGACCCTAAGCCTCACCCTCACCATCAACCTCACCCTAAGCTTAACCCCAAACCTAATCCTAATCCTAAACCTAACCCTCTCCCTCACCCTCATGCTAACCCTAATGCTAATCAAACCCTAACCCTCACCCTAACCCTCATCCTCAACATAACCCTAACCCTAAACCTCACCCTCAACATAACCCTAACCCTAACCCTCACCCTAATACTAACCCTAACCCTCACCCTAATACTAACCCTAACCCTCACCCTAACCCTCACTGTCACCCTAACCCTCACCCAAACCCTAACCCCCACCATCACCCTAACCCTCACCCTCACATTAACCCCCAACCTTTCCCTAAATATCATCCTAACACTAACCCTCACCCTTACCCTAACCCTAATCCTGACCTGAAGCCTCACCCTTATCATCACCCTAACCCTAACCCTTACCATAAACCTAACGCTAATCCTAAACTTAACTCCCTCCTTCACACTCATGCTTACCCTAAAGCTATCCCTAACCCTAACCCTCACCCTCACCCTAACCCTAAACCTAACCCTAACCCTCACCTCACCCTAACCCTAACACTAAACCTAACCTTTACCCTAACACTCACCCTAACACTCACACTAAACCTAACCCACACTCTCACCCTAACCCTCACACTAAACCTTACCTTAACCTTATCTCTAACCCTTACCCTCACCCTAAACCTAAACCTAAACCTAATCCTCACACTAACCCTAACCCTAACCATAACCCTAATCCTAACCCTAATCCTAACCCGAACCCGAACCCGAACCCTCACCCTAACACTCACCGTAACCCTAACCCTAGCGCACACACTAACCCTCACACTCACCCTAACTGTCACCACCACCATAATCCACACCCTCACCATAAGAAACACTCTAACCCTAACCGTCACCCTAAGCCTCACCCTCACCATGACCCTCGCCCTAAGCCTAAGCGTAAACCTATCCATAATTCTAAACCTAAACCTCTAACTTGCTCTCATGCTAACCCTAACGCTAACCTTAACCCTAAACCTCACCATAACCCTCACTCTCACGCTAACCTTAACCCTAATCCTCACACTAACCCTAACCCTTAACCTAAACCTAACACTAACCCTCACCCTCACCCTAACGCTAACCCTCAGGCTTACCCTCACCCTCAGCCTAACCCTAACCCTAACACTAATCCTAACACTGAACCTCACCCTCACCCTGATCTTAACCCTAAAACTAAACCTCACCCTCATCGTCACCCCAACCATAACCCTAAGCCTATCCCTAACCCTCATCCTAACCCTAAACCTAACCCTCACTCTAACACATACCCTCACCTTAAACCTAACGCTATCCCTCACACTAACCCTCACCCTCTCCCTAAACCTCACCCTCACTCTAAACCTCACCCGAACCTTTACCCTTACCCTAACCCTAACCCTAAACCTACCCCTCACCCGAACCCTCACCCTAAACCTAATCCTCACCCTCACCCTAGCTCTCATCATATCCCTAACCCTATCCCTAACCCTATTCCTAACCCTCACCCTAACCTTCACCTCACCCTATCCCTAAACCTCATCCTAACCATAAACCTAACCCTAAACCCAACCCTCATCCTAACCCCCACCATAAATCTAAACCTAACCCTAACCCTGACCCTAACACTAACAATCAACCTAACCCTCAGCCTCACCCTAACCCTTAAACTAACAGTCACCCTATCCCTCACACTAACCCTAACCGTCACACTAACCCTAACCCTAATCCTCACCCTAACCCTAACCCTAAACCTAACTCTCACCATCACCTTAACCCTCACCCTATCCCTTAAACTCACATTCACCCAACCCTCACACTAAGCCAAAACCTAAACCTAACCCTAACCCTAACCCTCACCCTCAACCTCAAATTCACGCTCACCCTCAACCTCACCCTAACCCAAAACCTAACCCTAAACCTCACCCTAACCCTAACCCTCACACAACCTTAAACATAACCCTCACCCTTACCCTAACCCTAACAATAATCCTATCCCTAACCCTAAACTTCACCCTCACCCTCACGCTAACCTTGACCCTAACCCTAACCCTAACAATAACCCTAACCCAAACCCTCACCTTAACACTAAAAGTAACCCCATCTCTCAGGCTAATCCTCATCTTAAACCTAAACCTAAACCTAAACCTCACCCTAACCCTAAACATCACCCTAACCCTCAACATCACCCTCACCCTCACCCTCAGCCTAACTCTAAACCTAACCCTAACCCTCACCCTCACACTAACAATAACCCTAATCCTCAGCCTCACCCTAACCCTCACCCTAACCCTTACGCTCACCGTCATCCTACCCCTCACACTAACCCTAAACCTCACCCTAATCCTCACACTAACCCTAAACCTAACCCTAACCCTTATCCTCACACTAACCCTCACCCTAACTCTAACCCAAAACATGTCTCACCCGCACCCTAACCCTTAACCTCACGCTCACCCAAACCTCACACAAACCCGAAACCTCAACCTAACTGTAAACCTAACCCTCAACCTCACCCTAACCCTAACCATAATTCTAACCCGAATCCTCATCTTCACCCTCTCCCTTACCATAAACCTAACCCTCACCCTCAACGTCACCCTCACCCTCACCCTCACCCTAACCCAAATACTAACACTAACCTTCACCCTAAACCTAACCTTCACCCTAATCTTAACCCTCACCCTCACCCTCACCCTAACCCTAAACCTAACCCTAACCCTCACCCTAACCCTAACTTAACCCTAATGCTAACCCTAAAGCACAACCTTACCCTAACACTTACCATCACTCTAAACCTAACCCTAAACCTAACCCTCACAGTAATCCTAACCCTCACCCTCACGCTAATGCTAATACTAACCCTAACAATAACCCTATTCCTAAATCTAATCCTACCCCTTATCCTCACCCTCACCCTCACCCTCACCCTAACCCTAAGCCTAACCCTAACAATAACCCTAACACTAACCCTAACCCTAACCCTCACCCTAACCCTTATTCTAACCCCACACCTCAGCCTAATCATCATACTAATCCTAAACTAAACCTCGCCAAAACCCTAAAGATTACCCTAAACTTAAACCTCAACCTCACCCTCAGCATATCCCTAACCCTAACCCTAACCCTATACCTAAACCTCACCCTATCCTCAACCCTCACCCTAACACTCACTCTAACACTTACCCTCACCCTAAGCCTAACCCTAACCCTCACCCTAACCAACACCTTAACCCTTACCCTCTCCCTAAAACTCACTCTCACCCTAAACTTCACCCTAAACCTTACCATCACCCTAGCCCTAACCCTAACTTCTCCCTAACCCTCATCCTAACACTAACCCTAACCCTAACCCTCACCCTAAACCTAACCCTAACCCTCACCCTCACCCTAACCCTAACCCTCAGCCTTACCCTCAGCCTTAGCCTAACCCTAACCCTAACCCTAATCCTAACCCTGAACCTCACCCTCACCCTGAACTTAACCCTAAAACTAACCCTCATCCTCTAACACTATCCCTAACCCTCATAATAACCCTAACCTTAACCCTCACTCTAACACATACCCTCACCCTAATCCTAACGCTATCACTCACCCTAACCCTCACCTTAACCCTAACCCTCTCCCTAAACCTCACCCTCACCCTAAACCTAACCCTAACCCTCACCCTAATGCTAACCCTCACCCTTCCCCTCACCCTCACCCTAACCCTCACAGTCATCCTAACCCTAACCCACACCCTAACCCTCACACTCACCCTAACCGTCACCCTCACCATAACCCACACCCTCACCCTAAGTATCACCCTAACCCTAACCCTCACCCTAAACCTAACCCTAACCCTCACCCTAAGCCTCACACTCACCATGACCCTCACCCTAAGCCTAACTGTAAACCTAACCCTAATTCTAAACCTAAACCTCTTTCTCACACTCATGCTAACCCGGACGCTAAACTAAACCCTAAACCTCACCATAGCCCTTACTCTCACCCTAACCCTAACCCTAATCCTCACACTAACCCTAAACCTAACCCTCACCCTAACCCTAACCTTAACCCTCACCCTCACCCTAACCCTAACCCTCAGCCTTACCCTCACCCTTAGCCTAACCCTAACCCTAACCCTAATCCTAACCCTGAACCTCACTCTCACCCTGAACCTAACCCTAAAATTAACCTTTACCCTCATCGTCACCCCAACCCTAACCCTATTCCGAACCCTCATCCTAACCCTAACCCTAACCCTCACTCTCACACATACCCTCACACTAATCCTAATGCTATCCCTCACCCTAAACCTCACCTTAACCTTAACCCTCCCCCTAAACCTCACCCTCACCCTAAACCTCACCCAAAACCTTTCCCTCACCCTAACCCTAACCCTAAACCTACCCCTCACCCGAACCCTCATCCTAACCCTAACTCTCACCCTAACCCTAACTCTAACCCTAACACTCACGTTCACCCTAGCCCTCATCTTAACACTATTCCTAACCCTAACCCTCACCCTATCCCTCAAAATAACCTAACCCTCACTCTAAGACTAACAATAATCTTAACCCTCAGCCTCACCCTGACCCTCACCCTAACTCTTACCCTCACCATCACCCTACCCCTCACACTAACCCTAACCCTCACCCAAACCCTAAACTTCACACTAACCCTAAACTTAACCCTAACCCTTACCCTCACACTAACACCTACCCTAACGCTAACACTAACCCTAAGTCTCACCCTCACCCTAACCCTCACCCTAACCCTTACCTTCACGCTCAGCCAACCCTCACACTAACCGTAACCGTCAACCGAATGGTAAACCTAACCCTCAACCTAACCCTAACCCTAACCCTAATCCTAAAACGGAACCTCACCCTCACCCTGAACCTAACCTTGAAACTAACCCTCACCCTCACCGTCACTCTAACCCTAACCCTAACCGGATCCCTAACCCTCACCCTAACACTAACCCTCACCCTAACACTCACCCTAACACATTCCCTCACCCTAATCCTAAACCTAACCCTCATCCTAACCCTAACCCTCTCCCTAAACCTCATCCTCACCCTAAAACTCATCCTAACCTTTCCCCTTACCCTAAACGTACCCCTCAAGCGAACCCTCACCCTAACCTAACCATCAACCTAACACTAACCCTCACCCTAACACTCACCCTAACACATTCCCTCACCCTAATCCTAAACCTAACCCTAATCCTAACCCTAACCCTCACCCTAACCCTCACCCTCACCATCACCCTAACCCTCACCCTCACCTTAACCCTCACCCTCACCCTAACCCTCATCATAAACATAACCCTAACCCTAACCTCATCCCTCACCCTAACCCCCACCGTAACCCTTAACCTAACCCTAACCCTCAACCTAACCCTTACCTCACCATACCCATACCTCTCACACTAAACCTAAACCTCCCTATAACCCTAACCCTAACCCTAACCCTGACACTAACCCTTATGCTAATCCTAATCCTAACCTTAAGGCTAAGCCTCACCCTCAACCTAACCCTCACCCTAACCCTTACTCTAACACTAACCCTAAACCTAACCCTCAATCTCAGCCTCACCCTAACACTAAAGCTAACCGTAAACCTCACCCTCACCCTAACCCTAAACCTAACGCTGGCCCTAAACCTCACCCTAACGAAAACCCTAAAGCTCAACCTCAAACTAGCCCTCACACGAACCCTAATCCTAACACTAACAATCAAACTAACCCTAACCCTCACCCTCATCATAACCCTTACCCTAATCCTCACCCTAACCCTAAACTTAACCCGAACCCTAACTCTCAACCTAACCCTAACCCTAACCCTCACCCTAACCCTCACCCTTACACTAAACATCACCCTTAGCCAACCCTCACGTTTACCGTTACCATCACCCCCACCCTAACACTCACCCTATCCCTACACACTCAACCTCACCCTCATCCTAACCCTAACTCTAACACTAACCCTCACCCGAACGTTAATACTTAAACTCAACCTCAACCTCAGCTTAAACTTAAGGCTAACCCTAACCCTCACACTCACCCTAACCCTAACCCTAATCCTAATCCTAACCCTAACCCTAACCATCACCCTCTCCCTCAGCCTCAACCTAACCCTAATTCTAAACCTAAACCTCAACCTCACCCTTACTCGAAGGCTAACCCTAACCCTAACCCTAATTCTCCCTCTAACTTTCACCCTAACCCTAACCCTAACCTCAACCTCAACCTCAACCTAACCCTCACCCTAAACCTAACTCTAACCCTAAATCTCACACTCACCGTAACCCTCACTCTAACCCTAACCCAAAGTCTAAACCTTACCCTAACGCTTAACCTAAACCTCAACCTCAAACTAGCCCTCACCCTAACCCTAATCCTAACCCTAACCCTAATCCTAATCCTCACCCTAACACTAACCCTAACCTTCACCCTCACGCTAACCCTAATCCTAACACTAACCCTCAACCTAACCCTAACCCTCACCCTCACCATAACCCTTACCTAACCCTCGACCTAACCCTAAACTTAACCGGAACCCTAAAGCTCACCCCAACACTAACCATAACCCTCACCCTAACCCTAACCCTCACCCTTACCGTAACCCTCATCCTCAGCCTAACCCTCACCTTTAACCTTACCGACACCCTCACCATAAACCTAACCTTAACCCTAAACCTCAACCTAACACTAACCCTCACCCTCACCCTCAAAATTACCATAATTCTACCCCTAAACATAACAATAACACTTACTCTAAGCCTAAACCTAACCGTAACCATAACCATAACACTCACCCTCACCCTCACCCTCAGCCTAAACCTAAGCCGAACCCTAACCCTAACACTCACCATAATCCTACGCTAACCCTAACCCTAACCCTAGCCCTAACCCTAAATCTAACCCTATACTTAACCCTAATCCTCAGCCTCACCCTCACCCTAACCCAAACCCTAACCCTAACCCTCAGCCTTACCCTAAGCCTAACCTTAAACCTAACCCTCACACTCACCCTCACCCTAACCCTAATCCTATACCTAACCCTATCCCTAACCCTAACCCTCACCCTAACACTCAACCTAACATTTACCGTCACCCTAACCCTAACCCTCATCCTAACCATAACCCTCACCCTTAACCTAACCCTCACCCTACCACTTAACGTCACCCTAAAACTAACCCTAATCTAAAAACTAACCCTAACCCTCACCCTCATCCTAGCCCTCACCCTAACCCTAATTCTAACCCTCAACCTCAACCTAAACCTGATCCACATCCTCACCCTAAACCTCACACTAACTCGAACACTAATCTTCAATCTAACTCTCATCCTATCCCTAACCCTAAACCTTACATTAACCCTAAAACTTACCCTAACCCTCACTCTTATCTTAACCCTCAACCTCAGCTTAAACCTCACCTTTACGTTTACCATCATCCTCACCCTAACCCTCACCCTAACCCTAAACCTCATTCTAACCCTCACCATAACCGTAAACTTAACCATCAACTTAACCCTAATCCTCACCATGAACCACACGATCAGCATAACCCTAAGCCTAAGCTTAACCCTTACCCTAACTCTCACCCTCACCCTAGATCTCACCTAACCCTAATCCTAATCCAAACCCTCATCCTAACCCTCACCCTAGCCCCAACCCTAACCTAATCTTCACACCCACCCTCACCCTCAGCATAACCTTAAGCCTAAGCCTAAGCCTTACCCTAACCCGAGCCCTCACACTTAACGTAATCCTAAACATCACCCTAACCCTAATCCTCACCCCAACCCTCACCCTCAGCCTAACCCTAAGACTAAGCCTAGCCCTAAACCTAAACCTCAACCTAACCCTCATCCTAACCTTAACCCAAACACTAACCCTAACCCTAACCCTCGACCTAACACTCACCTTAACCCTAAATCTAACCCTAAACCTCACCCTCACCCTAATCCTAAGCCTAACCTTAACCCTAACCCTCACACTCACCCTCACCCTAACCATAATCCTAAACCTAACCCTATCCCTAACACTAACCCTCACCCTAACCCTCACACTCACCCTCATCATAACTCTAAACCTCACCCTAACCATAACTCTAACCCTAACCCTAACCATAATCATAACCCTCACAGCCAACTTAACCCTAACTATAACACTAACAATAACCCTAACACTAACCCTAACCCTAACCCTAATCCTCATACCCACCCTGAAACTCAGCTTAACCATAAGCCTAACCCTAACCCTAACCCTAACCCTCAACATGACACTAACCCTAACCCTAATATAAAAACCTAACCCTAACCCTAATCCTAAACCTAAACCTAATCCTCAACCCACCCACATCCTAACCCAAACCCTAACCCTAACCCTCACCCTAACACTAACTCTAATCCTAAACTTCACCCTCACCCTAACCCTAACCCTAAACCTAACCCTAAACCACACCCTAACCCTAAGCCTCACCATCAACCTCAACCTCACCGTAACTCTAAACCTAACCCTAACACTAACCCTAACCCTAACCTAACCCAAAACCTAACCCTAATCCTCAGCCTCACCCTCAAACTAACCCAAACCCTAACCCTAACCCTCACCCTAACTCTAAGCCTAACCTTAACCCTAAACCTCCCACTCACTCTCACCCTAACCCTAAACCTAAACCTAACCCTATCCCTAACCCTTACCCTAATCCTAACTCTAAACCACAATCTAACCTTCACCCTAACCCGAACCCTAACCCTCACCCTCATGCTCGGCCTAAGCCTACGCCTAAGCCTGAGCCTAACCCTAACCCTAACTCTCACCCTAGTCCTAACACTAACACTAACCCTAAGTCTAACCCTAAATCTCACCCTCATCCTAAACTTAACTCTAACCCTAACACTAAAACTAAACCTCATCCTAACACTAACCTAAACCCTAACCCTAACCCTAACCCTAACCCTAACAATAACCCTAACCCTAACCGTCACCCTCAACCTCACCATAACCCTCACCCTAACCCTAACCCTCACACTAATACTTACCCTCAACCTAACATAAACCCAAAAGCTAACACTAACGCTCACACTAACCCTCAGCATCACCCTAACCGTAAACCTCACCCTAACAAAAACCCTAACCCTCATCTTCACCCTAAACCTCGCACTAACCCTAACCCTAATCCTCAATCTAACCCTCACCTTCACCCTAACCCTAACACTAACACTCACCCTAACCCTAAACCTCACACTTACTATAACCCTCATCCTCAGCCTAACCCTCAAATTTACCTTTACCTTCAATCCCACCCTAACCCTCACCCTAACCCTAACTCTACCCCTAAACCTCACCCTCACCTTAACCCTAACTCTAACCCTAACACTAATACTAAACTTCACCCTAACACTAACCATAACTCTCACCCTCACACTCAACGAAACCATAACCCTAACCCTAACCCTAACAATAACATTAACCCTAAACCTCACCCTAACCATAAACCTAAACCTAAACCTAATCCTCACCCCAACACTTACCCTCACCCTAACACTAACCCTAACCCAAACACTAACCCTCACACTAACCCTAAACCTCACCTAATCCTAAACCTCACCATCACCCTAACCATAACACTCACATTCACCCTAGCCCTCACACTAACCCTACTTCTAAACCTGACCCTCACCCTAACCCTAACCCTCATCCTCACCCTAAACCTCACACTAACCCTAACCCTAATACTCAATCTAACCCTCACCCTGACCCTAACACTAACCCTTACCCTAACCCTAAACCTAACACTAACCCTCAGCCTAACCCTCAACCTCAGCCTAAACCTCACCTTTACCATTACCATCCTCACCCTAACCCTCACCCTAAATCTAATCCTCACCCTCACCGTAACCATAACCCTCAACTTAACCGTCACCCTAACCCTAACTCTAACCCTAATCCTTAATCTAACACTAACCCTAAACCTCACCCTCAACCTAGCCCTCACCCTATCCCTAATCCTCATTCTTACCCTCACCCTAAACCTAACCTTAACCCTTACCCTAACCCTAATCCTAACCCTAAACCTCAACCTAACCCTAACACTCAAGCTCACCATAAACCTAACCCTAAACCTCACCCTAACTCTAAACTAAATCAAACCCTAACTCTCACCGTAAACCTAACCCTAAGCCTCATTCTCAACCTCACCCTCAGCCTAACCTTACACCTAAGCCTAACCCTAACCCTCACACTCACCCTAACCCTTATGCTAATCCTAATCCTAACCTTAAGCCTAACCCTCACTCTCAACCTAATCCTCACCCTAATCCTAAATCTAACATTAACCCTAACCCTAACCTTCAATCTCAGCCTCAAACTAACCCTAACTCTAACCGAAAACCTCACCCTAACCCTAACCCTAACCCTAACACTAAACCTCACCCTAACGCTAACCCTAAAGCTCAACCTCAAACTAGGCCTCACCCTAACCCTAATCTTAACCCTAACCCTCATCCTAAACCTCACCCTATCACTAACCCGAACCTTTACTCTCACCCTAACCCTAATCCTAACACTAACCCTCACCCTAACCCTAACACTCATCCTCACCGTAACCCTTACCCTAACCCTCAACATAACCCTAAACTTAACCTGAAACCTAACTCTCACCCCAACCCTTACTGTAACCCTCACCCTCAGCCTAAACCTTACCTTTAACATTTCCGACCCCCTCACCCTAAACCTAACTCTAACCCTAACCCTAAACCTAAACCTCACCCTCACCCTCACCTCACGATCAACCTCATCATAACTCTAACCCTAACCCTAACAATAACACTTACACTAACCCTAACCCTCACCCTAACCCTAACCATAACCCTCACCCTCAGCGTCAAACTCATCCTAAACGTAAGCCTACGCCTAACCCTTACCCTAACAGTCGCCATAATCCTAACCCTAACCCTAAATCTAACCCTAACCCTAACCCTAAACCTAACCCTAAATCCAAACCTAATCCTCAGCCTCACCCTCACCCTGACCCCAAACTTAAAACTAACCCTCACCCTAACCCTAAGCCTATCCTTAACCCTAACCCTCACACTCACCCTCAACCTAATTATAATCCTAAACCTAACCCTATCCCTAACACTAACCCTCAGCCTAACACTCACCATAACATTTACCCTCACCCTAACCCTAACCCTCACACTAACTATAACCCTCACCTTAACCCTAACCCTCACCCTACCACTTACCGTCACCCTAACACTAACCCTAACTCTAAAACTAACCCTCACACTAACCCTAACCCTCACCCTCACCCTAGCCCTCACCCTAACCCTAATTCTAACCCTCACCCTCACCCTAAACCTGACCCTCATCCTCACACTAAACCTCACACTAACCCTAACACTAATCCTCAATCTAACCCTCATCCTATACCTAACCCTAACCCTTACACTAACCCTAAACCTAACCCTAACCCTCACCCTTATCTTAACCCTCACCCTCAGCATAAACCTCACATTTACCCTTACCATCATCCTCACCCTAACCTCACCCTAACTCTAAACCTCATCCCAACCCTCACCCTAACCGTAAACCTAACCATCACGCTAACCCTAACCCTCACCCTCAACCTCACCCTCAGCCTAACCCTAAGCCTAAGCTAAGTCTTACCCTAACCCTCACCCTCACCCGAGCCCTCAGCCTTACCCTAATCCTAACGATCACCCTAACCCTAATCCTCACCCCCACACTCACCCTCAGCCTAACCCTAACCCAAACCCTAAACCTCCCCTTAAACCTAACCCTAATCCTAAACCTCAACCTAACCCTAAACCTAAACCTAACACTCACCCTAACCCTAACGCTAACCGTCACCCTTAGCCTAACCCTCACGTTTACCCTTACCGTCACCCCCACCCTAAACCTCACCCTAATCCTAACAATCAACCTAACACTCACCCTAACCCTAACTCTACCCCTGAACCTCACCCTCACCCTAACCCTAACTCTAACACTAATCATAACACTAAACCACATCCTAACGCTAACCCTAACCCCCAAACTAACGCTAACACTCACCCTCACCCACACCCTCAGCCTAAACCTAAGGCTATCTCTAACCCTCACACTCCCCCTCTCCCTAACCCTAATCCTAATCCTAACCCTAACCCTAACACACAACCTCACTCTAACCCTCACCCTAACCCTAACTCTAACACTAACACTAAGCCAAACCCTCACCCTAACACTCACCCTAACCCTATCTCTAACCCTAAACCTCTAACTCACACTGACCCTAACTCTAACCCTAAACCTCACGCTAACCCTAACCATAAACCTCAACTTCTCCCTAGCCCTCACCCTAACCCTAATCCTAAACCTAACCTTCATCCTAACCCTCACACTAACCCTAACCCTAACACTCACCCGAACCCTAACCCTCCCCCTCAACCTAACCCTCAGCCTAAACCTAAGCCTAACCCTAAACCTAACACTAACCCACCCACTCACCCTCAACCTAACCCTAATCCTAACCATAATTCTAAGACTTAACCTCACCCTAATCCTAAAACTAAAACTAACCCTAACCCTAACCCTCATCCTTAACCCTCACCGGAACCCTAACTCTAACCCTACACCTCACACTCACCCTAACCCTAACTCTAACCCTAACCTTAACCCTAAACCTCCCCTAAATCTAAACCTCATCATGACCCTCACCGTAACCCTAACCCTAAACCTCACAAAAACCCTAAAACTAACCCTAAACGTCACCCTAACCATAACCCCCAACCTAACACTAACCCTCACGCTAACACTTACCCTCACACTACCACTAACCCTAACTCTAACACTAACCCTGACAGTAACCCTAACTCTCACCCTAACCCTAAACCTAACCCTCACCCTAACCCTAACACTCAGCCTCACCCTAGTCCCCACCCCAAACTTAATTCTAACCGTAACCCACACCCTAACCTTAACCCTCATCCTCACACTAAACCTCACACTAACCCTAACCCTAATCCTCAATCTATCCCTCACCCTCACCCTATCACTCACCCTAACCCTAACCCTCATCCAAATACTCACCCTAACCCTAACCCTATCCATCTCCCTAACCCTAAACCTCACCCACACCCTCACCCTAGCCCTCACCCTAAACCGATTCCTAAACCTAAACATCATCATAACCCTCACCCGAGCCCTAATCCTAAACATCACCCAAAACCTATTCCTAACCCCCAAGATCACCCTCAGCCTAACCCTAAGCCTAAGCCTATCCCTAGCCATAACCCTCACCCTCAGCCTCACCCTCACTGCAAACTTAACCCAAAACATAACACTAAAAATAACCCTAATTTAAACCATAACCCTAATCCTAATCCTCATCCCACCCTCACCCCCAGCCAAACCATAACCCTAACACTAACCCTCTCAATGAAAGCCTAACCCTAACACTAACCCTAACCCAAAACCTCACCATAACCTTAAACCTAATCCTAAACCTCATCCTCACCCTCACACTAACCCAAACTCTAAACTTAACCCTCACCCTAAACCTAAGCCTAACCCTAACCCTCACCCTAACCCTCACCCTAGCCCTAATCCTAACCCTAATGCTAACCCTAAACCTCACCCTAACCCTCACCCTAACCCTAACCCTAACCCTCACCCTAACCCTAACCTTAACCCTCAACTTGATTCTCGGACTAAGCCTAACCCTAAGCCTAATCCTAACCCTAAACCTCACCGTAACCCTAATTGTAACACTAAGGCTAACTCTAACCCTAAACCTCACTCTCACCTTAACCCTAACTCTAACCCTAACCCTAAACCTAACCCTCATCCTAAACCAAAACATAACCTTCACTCTCACCCTCACTATAACTGTAACTCTAACCCTAACCCTAAAAATAATCCCAACCTTCACCCGAACCATAACCCTCACCCTAACCCAAACCCTCACCCTAACAAATACCCTCAACCTAACACTAACAGTAACCCTAACACTAACCCTCACACTAACCCGAATCCTAACCCCACGCCTCAACCTAACCCTCACCCTCACACTAAACCTAACACTAACCCTAAACTTAACCCTCACCCTAACCCTCCCCATAAAACTATATCTAACCCTAAATCTCACCCTCAACTTAACCCTAACCATAACCATAACCATAAACCCCACCATAACCCTAACCCAAACCCTCAGCAATACTCTCACCCTCACCATAAATCTAAACATAACACTAACAATAACACTAACCATAACCCTAAACATAACCCTAAACCTAAGCCCAACCCTAATCCTAACACTCACCCTCACCCTAACCCTAATCCTTACCCTAAACCTCACCCTAACACTAACCCTCACCCTCACCCAAAACCTAGCACTAACCCTAACCCTAACCCTAAGCCTAATCTTCATCCTAACCCTCACCCTAACCCTAACATTAACCCACACCCGCAACCTTACCCTCACCCTCACTGTAAATCTAACCCTAACCCTAGCAATAACACTAACCCAAACCCAAACCATCACCCTAACCGTAATCCTCACCCCCACCCTCACCCTAAGCCTAAGCCTAACACTCACACTAACCCTCATACTCACCCTCACCCTAACCCTAATCCTAAACCTAAACCTATCCCTAAACCTCAACCTAACCCTAAACCTCCCCCTAACCCTAACACTAAACCTAACCCTAACCCTCACCCTAACCCTCCCCCTCACCCTAACTCTAACCCTAAACCTCACCCTCACCCTAACCCTAACCCTTACCCTAAAACTCACTCTAAACCTCACCCTAACCAAAACCCTCATCCTCACCCTCAACCTCACCGTAACTCTAACCCTAAAACTAACATTAATACTAACCCTTACCCTAACCCTAACCCTCACTGTCACCCTCACAGTAACCGTAACCCTAAACCTAACCCTAACAATAGCCCTAACCCTAATATTAACCCTCATCCTAACCATAATCCTCACCCTAACCCAAACCCTCACCCTAACACTTAACCTCACCCTAACACTAACCCTAACCCTAACATTAACCCTCACACTAACCCTAACCCTATCCCTAAACCTAAACCTCAACCTAACCCTCAACCTCACCCTAACCCTAACACTAACCCTATCCCTAACCCTCACCTTAACCCTCTCCCAAACTCTATATCTAACCCTAAACCTTACACTCACCATAACCCTAACCCTAACCCTAAACCCAACCCTAATCCTAATCCTAACCCTCACCCGCACCCTCACCCTCACTGTAACTCTAACCCTAACCCTAACAATAACACTAACCCTAACCCAAAACATCACCCTAACCCTAATGCTCACCGCCACCCTCACCCTCAGCCTAACCCTAAACCTAACCCTAACACTATCCCTAATCCTCACCCCCACCCTCACCCTCAGCCTAACCCTAACACTAAACCTCACACTAACCCAAATGCTAACACTCTCCCTCACCCTAGCCCTCACTCTAAAGCTAATCCTCAATCTAACCCTCACCCACACCCTTCCCCTAACCCTAACCCTGACGCTAACTCTAATTCTACCCCTAAACCTCACCCTCACCATAACCCTAACTCTAACCCTAAACCTAAAACTGAACCTCACCCTCACCCTAAACCTAACCCTCACCCTAAACCTAACCCTCACCCTCACCCTCACCCTCAGCCTAAACAAAAGGCTAACACTGACCCTAACCCTAACCCACACACTTAGCCTAACCCTAACCCTAATCCTTATCCTAACCCTAAACCTAACCCTCACCCTCACCCTAACCCTAATCATAACCCTAACCCTAACCCTCAACCTCAGCCTCACACTAACCCCAATTTTAACACTAAACCTCACCCACATCCTAACCTAACACTAACCATAACCCTAACCCTCCCCCTAACTCTCAACCTAACCCTAACACTAAGAATAACCCTAACCCTAAACCTCAACCTAACCCTCACCCTAACCCTAACTCTATCCCTAAACCTCACCCTCACCCTAACCCTCACTCTAACCCAAACCCAAACCCTAATCCTCACCCTGACCGTAACCTAAACTTCACCCTCACCCTCACAGTAACCGTAACCCTAAACCTAACACTAAACCTATCCCTAACACTCACCCTAACCCTCTCCCTAACCCTATATTTAACCTTAAACTCACCCTCACCCTAACCCTTACCCTAACCTTAAACCCCACTCTAACCCTAAACCTAACCCTCAACCACACTCTCACCATCACTGTAACTCTAACCCTAACCCTAACAATAACACCAACCCTAACCCGAAACATCACCCTAACCCTAATGCTCACCGCCACCCTCACCCTCAGCCTAACCCTAAACCTAACCCTAACACTATCCCTAATCCTCACCCCCCACCCTCACCCTCAGCAAACCCTAAGCCTAAGCCTAACCCTCACCCTCACCCTCACCCTAACCCTAGTCCTAAACCTCACCTTATCCCTAAACCTCAAACTAACCCTCATCCTAACCCTAACCCTAACCCTCACCCTAACCCTAATCCTCAACCTAACCCTCACCCTAAACCTAACTCTACCTCGAAACCTCACACTCACCATCAGCTTAAACCTAAGGCTAAGCCTAAGCCTAATCCTAACCCTCACACTCACCCTAACCATAACCCTAATCCTAACCCTTACCCTAATCCACACCCTTACCTTAACCCTCACCCTAACCCTAACCTTAACACTAACCCTAAACCTAACCCTCACCCTCAGCCTTACCCGAATCCTAATTCTAACACTAAACTGCACCCACATCTTAACGCTAATGCTAACCTAACCCTAACCCTAACCCTAAACCTCCCCCTAACTCTCAACCTAAAGCTAACACTAACACTAACCCTAACCCTAAACCTCAACCTAGCCCTCAACCTCACCCTAACCCTAACACTAACCCTATCCCTAACCCTCACCTTAACCCTCTACCTAACCCTATATCTAACCCGAAACCTCACCCTCACCCTAACCCTAACCCTAAACCCCACCCAAACCCTAACCCTAAACCTCACCCTCACCCTCAAACTAACTGTAACTATAACCTTGACCGGAACAAAAACACTAACCCTAACCCGAACCATCACACTAAACCTAATGCTCACCTCCACACTCACACTCAGCCTAACCCTAAACCTAACCCAAAAACTAACCCTGATCCTCACCCCCACCCTCACCCTCAGGCTAACCCTAAGCCTAAGGCTAACCCAAACCCTCACCCTCACCCTATCCCTAATCCTAAACCTAACCCTATCCCTAAATCTCAAACTAACCCCCACCCTCACCCTGACCCTAACACTAACCCTAACCCTAAACCTCACTTTAACTCTGCCCCTAACCCTAACTCTAACCCTAAACCTCATCCTCACCCTAATCCTAAACCTAACCCTAACCCTAACCCAAACCCAAACCCTCAACCTAACAATAGCCCTAACCCTAAACCTAACCCTAAGCCTAACCATAAACTTAACAGTAATGCTCAGCCTCACCCTCACCCTAAACCAAACTCTTAACCTAACCCTCACACTCACCTTCAGCCTAACCCTAAGCCTAACCCTCACCCTATCCATAACCTTCATCGTAACCCTCACTCTAACCCTAAGCCTAACCCTCAATGTAACCCTAACCCTAATCCTAAACCTAACACTAATCCTCAGCTTCACCCTCACACTAACCCAAAACCTAACCCTAAACCTCACCGTAACCCTAAGCCTAATGGTAACCCTAACCCTAACCCTCTCCCTCACCCTCACCCTCACCCTACCCCTAATCCTAACCTAACCCTATCCCTAAACCTAACCCTCAGCCTAGCCCTCACCCTAACCCTAATCCTAACCCTAAACCTCATCCTAACCATCACCCTAACCCTAACACTACCCCTCACCCTAACCCTAACCCTAACCCTCA
Organism: Dipodomys merriami; assembly: GCF_024711535.1. Classification (NCBI taxonomy): domain Eukaryota; kingdom Metazoa; phylum Chordata; class Mammalia; order Rodentia; family Heteromyidae; genus Dipodomys; species Dipodomys merriami. Next base: position 1,882,927 of record NW_027202360.1, on the reverse strand, counting down.
CCCTCATGCTCGGCCTAAGCCTAAGCCTAAGCCTAAACCTAAGCCTAACCCTAAACCTCACCCTCACCCTAACCCTAACATTAACCCTAATTCTAGCTTTAAACCTCACTCTCAACCTAACCCTAATTCTCACCCTAACCCTAAAGCTAAACCTCATCCTAACCCTAACCTAACCCTCAGCATCACCCTAACTGTAACCATAAGCCTACCCCTAAACATAACAATAACCCTAAACCTAACCCTAAACCTTTACCTATCCATAACCCTCACCCTAACCGTAACCCTCACTCTAACACTTACCCTCACGCTAACACGAACCCTAACCCTAACACTAACCCTCACACTACATCTAACCATCACCCTAACCCTAAACCTCACCCTAAACCTGACACTAACCCTCACCCTCACCCTAGACCTCACCCTAACCCTAACCCTCATCCTCACCCTAAACATCACAATAACCGTAACACTAATCCTCAATCTAACCTTCACCCACATCCTTCCCATAACCCTAACCCTCACCATATCCCTAACCCTCACCGGACCGTAACTATTACCCTCAGCCTAACCCTCAAGTTTGCCCTTACTGTCACCCCAACCCTAACCCTTACCCTAACCCTAAAACTCACCTAACCCTCACCCTAACCCTAACTCTACCCCTAAACCTCACCCTCAACCTAACCCTAACTCTAAATCTAAACCTAACATTAAACCTCATTCTAACGCTAACCCTAACCCTCACACTAACCCACACTATAAACATAAACCTAACCCTAACCCTAACAATAACCCTAACCCTAACCCTCACCTTAACCATAACCCTCACCCTAACACTTACTCTCACCCTAACCCTAACCCTAACCCTAACACTAACCCTTACACTAACTCTAACCCTCACCCTAATCCTAAACCTCACCCTAACCCTAACTCTAATCCTAACCCTCACCCTCACCCTAGCCCTCACCCTAAGCCTAATTCTAACCCTCACCCTCAACCTAACCCTATCCCAATTCCTCACCCTAAACCTCACATTAAACCTAACCCTAATCACTTAATTAACCATCACCCTAACCCTAACCCTAACCCTAAACCTAAACCTATCCGTAACCCTCAACCTTATTTTAACCCTCACCCTCAACCTAAACCTCCCCTTTACCCTTACCATCATCCTCACCCTCACCCTAAACATCATCGTAACAGTCACCCTAACTGTAAACCTAACCATGACCCTAAACCTAACCCTCACCCTCACCCTAGCCCTCACCCTAACCCTAATCCTAAACCTAACCCTCATCCTAACCCTCACCTTAACCCTAACCCTAATCATCACCCTAACCCTAACACTCAACCCCATCCTCACCCTCAGTCTCACCCTAAACCTAACCCTAACCCTAACCCTGACATTCATCCTCACACTAACCCTAATCCCAACCCTAACCCTAACCCTAACCCATAACCTCAACCTAACCCACACCCTAACCTTAACCCTAACACTAACCCTAACTATAAACCACGAACTAACACTCCCCCTAACCCAAATCTAACCCTAAACCTCACCCTCACCATAACCCTAATACTACCCCTAAACCTAAACCTTACCTTAAACCTAACCCTAACCCTCACCCTCACCCTCACCCTCACCTTGAACTTAACGCTAACACAAACCCTAACAATAACACTTATCCTAACCCTAAACCTAACAGTAACCCTAACCCTAACCCTCATCCTAAAACTCACCCTCACCCTCAGCTTAACCCTAAGCCTAAGGCTATCCCTAACCCTCACACTTACCCTCACCCTAACCCTAACCATAACCCTAAATCTTAACCTCAACCCAAGCCTCACCCTAACCCTAACCCTCACCCTCACCCTCACCGTAACTGTAACCCTAAAACTAAACCTAACAAAAACCCTAAACCTAATCCTAACCCTCAACCTAACCATAGCCTTCACCCTAACCCACACCACACCCTAACACTTAACCTCACCCTAACACTAACCCTAACCCTTACACTAACCCTCACACTAACCCTAACCCTAACCCTAAACCTCAACCTAAACCTCACCCTCACCCTAACCCTAACACTAACCCTTACACTAACCCTCCCACTAATCCTCCCCCTAACACTATATCTAACCCTAAACCTCACCCCCACACTCACCCTAACCCAAACCCTAACCCTTACCCTAACCATAACATTCACCCTCACCCTAAACTCCAACATAACCCTTACCCTCACCCTAACACTAACCCTAAACCTAACACTCACCCTCACACTAACCCTAACCCTCACCCTAATCCTAAACCTCAACCCTAACCCTAAAACTAAGCCTAACCCTCACCATCATCCTAGCCCTCACCCTATCCCTAATTCTAACCCTCATCCTCACCCTAAACCTCACACTAACCCTAATCCTCAATTTAAACCTCACCCTCACCCTAACCCTAACCCTTACCCTAACACTAAACCTAACACTAACACACACTTATTTTAAGCCTCACCCTCAGCCTAAATCTCACCTTTACCATTACCATCATCCTCACCATTATACTACCCCTAACCCTAAACCTCACCCTAACCCTCACCCTAACCGTAAACCTAAACATCACCCTAACCCTAACCCTCACCCTGAACCTCACGCTCAGCCTAACCCTTAGCCAAGCCTAACCCTTACCCTAACCCTGACCCTCACCCTAGCCCTCATGCTAAACCTAATCCTAACCCTAACCTCATCCTAAACCTCAACATAACCCTAACCCTAACCATCATCCCAACCATAATCCTCACCCCCACACTCACCCTCACCCTAACCCTAATCCTAACCCTAACTCTAACCCTAATCCTAACCCTTAACCTCAAAGTAACCCTCACCCTAAACTTAACCCTAACACTAATCCTAACCCTAACCCAGGAAAAACCCTCTCTCTAACCCTAAATCTAATCCTATACCTCACTCTCACCCTAACCCTAATCCTAACCCTAACACTAAACCTCACCCTAAACCTAACGCTAAACCTCACCCTATCCCTAACCGATAAACTTCACCCTCACCCTAACCATAATTCTAACCCTAACCCTAACAATAAACCTCACCCTAAACCTAAACCTAACCCTCAACCTAAACCTAACCCTAACCCTCACCCTCATATTCAGCCTAAACCTAAGGCTAACCCTAACCCTAACCCTTACACTAACCCTAAAGCTAATCCTAATCCTAATCCTACCCTAACCCTAATCCTCACCCTCACCCTAACCCTCACCCTAACCTTAACCCTAACACTAACCCTAACATTAACCCTCACCCTCAGCTTCACCCTAACCCTAATTTATCCCTAAACCTCACCCTCACCCTAACCCTAATGCTAACCCTAAGCCTCACTCTAACACTAACCCTCCCGCTAACTCTCACCTTAACCCTAAGACTAACACTAAACCTAACCCTAACACTAAACCTCACCCTAACACTAACCCTAACTCTCACCCTCACCATAACCCTCATCCTCACACTCACCCTCAGCCTAACATTTCGCCTAACCCTAATACCAACCCTAAACCTAACACTAACCTAACTTTTACCCTAACACTCACCCCAACCCTAACCCTAACCCTCACCCTCACCCTAGCCCACACCCAAACCCTAAGACTAAGATTAACCGTCACCCTAACCCTCACGCTAACCCTAACCCCAACACTCACCCGAACCATAACCCTCACCCTAACTCTAATCCTAATTCTAACCCTAACCGTATCACTCACACTCACCCTCACCTTAACCCTAATCCTAATCCTAACCCTAACACTAACCCTCACCCCCACACTAAACCTCACCTTAACCCTAACCCTAACAGTAACCTAACATTAACCCTAACCCTAACCCTCACCCTAACCTTATCTCTAACCCTAAACCCCACCTTCACCATAACACAAACCCTAACCCTAATCCTAAACCTCACCCTAAACATATACCTTACCCTAACACTTACGCTAACCCTAACACTAACACTAACACTAACCCTCACACTAACGCTAACCATCACCCTAAACCTAAACCTCAACCTAACCCTAACCCTAACCCTCAACTTGACCCTATCCCTCACCCTAACCCTAACCTTCATCCTCACCCTAAACCTCACAGTAACCATAATACTAATCCTCAATCTAACCCTCACACTCACCCTAAACCTTACCCTCATCGTCACCCTTACCATAACCCTCACCCTCAGCCTAACCCTCACCTTTACTCTTACTGTCACCCTCATTCTAACCCTCACCATAATCCTAACCCTCATCCTAACCCTCACCCTTACTGTAACACTAACCATCACCCTAACCGTAAGCCTCACCCTCACGTTCAGCCACAGCCTAACCCTAAGCCTAAACCTAAACTTAAACGTCACACTAACCCTAGCCCTCACCCTAACCCAAATCCTAACCCTAACCCTCATCATAACACTCAACCTAACCATACCCAGAAACATCATTCTAAACCTAAGCCTCATCCCCAACCTCACCCTCAGCCTAACCCTAAACCTAAGGATAACCCTAACCCTAACCCTTACACTCACCCTCACACTAACCCTAATCCTAAGCCTAACCCTAACCCTAAACATAAACCTCAACCTAAACCTCACTCTAACCCTAACCCTAACCCTTACCTTAGTCCTCACAATAACCCTCAATCCAAACCTAACCCACACCCTCACCATAACCCAAAAGCTCACCCTGAACCAAACCCTAACCCTTAACCACACCTTCACCCTAACCCTACCCCTAGCCATAAACCTTACCCTAAGCCTGACACTTACCCTCACCTTCACCCCAGCCCTCACCTTAACCCTAATTGTAGCCCTAACCCTCATCCTAAACCTCACCCTAAACCTAACCCTAAACCTCACCCTAACCCTAAACCTCACAATCACCCTAAACCAAACCCTAGTCCTAACCCTCACCCTAACCCTAAGCCTAACCCTAACACTAACCCTAACCCTCACACTCACCCTCAACTTAAACCTAACCTTAAGCCTAACCCTAACCCTCACCCTTACCCTCACCTTCACCCTCAATGAACTCTAACCTTAACTCTAACAATAACACTAATCCTAACCCTAAAACTAACTTTAACCCTAATCCTATCCATAAATCTCACCCTCAGCCTCCCCCTCACTGCAATGTCACCATAATCATAACAATAACAGTAATCCTAACCCTAACCCTAATCCTAAACCTCACCCTAACCCTAACACTAATCCTAACCCTAACCCTCACCCTAACCCTAACCCTAACCCTCACCGTAACCCTAACCCTCATCCTAACCCTGACCCTAACCCTCACACAAACGCTAAACCTCACCCTAACACTAACCTTAACCCTCACCCTCACCCTAGCCCTCACCCTAACCATAATCCTAACCCTAATCCTCATCCTAAATATTACTCTAACCCTTACCCTAACCCTCACCCTAACCCTAATCCTAACCCTACCCCTCTCCCTAACTCTAACCCTCACCCTCACCATAACCCTAACCCTTACCCTCACCCTGACCCTAAACTTAACCCGAAACCTAACTCTCACCCAAACGCCAACCCTAACCCGAACCCTAACCCTAACCCTCACCCTCATCCTCACCCTCACCAAAACCCTAATCCTAAACCTAACCCTATACTAACCCTAACCCTCACCCTAACCCTCAATCTAACCCTAACCCTAACCCTAAACCTAACACTAACCATCACACTATCCCTCATCTTAACACTAACTCTAACCCTAAACCTCAGTCTCACCCTAACCCTCACCCTCACCTTCATGCTCAACGTTTCACTAAGCCTCACACTAACCCTAACCCTAACCGTCACACTCACCCTCACCCTAACCGTAAACCTAATCCTAACCCTAAACCTAACCTTCACCCTAACACTCACCCTCACCCTAACCCTAACCCTAACAATAACCCTAAACCTAAAACTCACGCTATCCCTCACCCTAACCCTAACTCTAACCCTAAAGCTCACCCTCACCCTCACGCTAACCCTAACCTAAAATATCACCCTCACCCTAGCCCTCACCCTAAGCCTAACCCTAACCTAAACCCTAACCTGAACCCTAAACCTACCCCTACCTCTAACCCTAAACCTCACCCTAACCCTAACACTTACCCTCACACTCACCCTAGCCCTCACCTTAACCCTAATTGTATCCCTAACCCTCATCCTAACCCTCACCCTCACTCTAACCCTAACCCTCCTAACCGTAAACTTAATTCTAATCCTCAACCTAACCCTAAACCTGACCCTCACCGTAACTCCAACCCTAAACCTCACCCTATCCATAAACCTAATCTGAAACCTAAACCTCACCGTAACCCTCACCCTAACCCTCACCCTAACCCTAGCCCTCATCCAAATCCTAATCCTCACCCTAACCCTCATCCTAAACCTAACCCTCATGCTAACCCTCACCCTAACCCTAAACTTAACCCTCACCTAACTTTAACCCTCACATTCAACATAACCCTTAGCCTAACCCTAAGCCCAACCCTAAACCTAACCCTAACCCACACACTCACCCTCACCCTCACCCTAATCCTAACCCTAATCCTAACCATCACCCTCAGCCTAGCCTTCACCCTAATCCTAATCCTAGCCCTAACCCAAACTCTAACCTTAACCCTAACCCTAAACCTCACCCTAAACTTAACCCTAACCCTCAGCCTCACTGTAAGGGTAACCCTAACCCTAACCCTAAAAAGAACTCTAACCCTAACCCTAACCCTCACCCTAACACTTACCCTCACCCTTACACTAACCCTAACCATAACACTAACCTTCACACTAATCTTAAACCTCAACCTAAACCTAAACCTCACCCTAACCCTAACCCTAAACCTAACGCTCACCCTAGCCCTCACCCTAATCCTAATTCTAACCCTAACCCTCACCCTAAACCTAACCCTCATCCTCACCCTAAACCTCACATTAACCCTAACCCTAATTCTCAATGTAACCCTCACCCTCACCCTACCCTAACCGTAACCCTTACCCTAACCCTCACGCTAACAATAACCCTTACCCTTATCTTAATCCTCACCCTCAGCCTAACCCTCACCTTTACGCTTACCATCACCCTCACTTTAACCCTAACCCTCACGCGAAACCTCATCCTAACCTTAAACCTAACCATCACCCAAACACTAACCCACACCTTCAACCTCACCTTCAGACTAACTCTAAGCCTAAGCCTATACCTAAACCTAATAATCAACCTCACCCTAGCCCTCACCCTAACCCTAATCCTAACCCTAACCCTCATCCTAACCCTCAACCTAACCCTAACTCTAACCATCACCCAAACCCTAATCCTCACGCCCAAGCTCACACTCAGCCTAAACCTAAGCCTAAGCCTAACCCTAACAGGAACCCTCACACTCACCCTCACCAGCACCCTCACCCTAACCCTAACTGTAACCCTAACCGTAAACCTCAACTTAAACCTCACCCTAACCCTAACCCTAACACTAACGCTAACACTAAACCTCACCCTAAACCTCCCACTAACCCTAACAGGAACCCTCACACTCAACCTCACCCTAACGCTAATCCTAACCCTAACCCTAAACCTCACCCTAACACTAACCCTAACTCTCACCCTTACCCTCACCCTCACCCTCACCATAACTCTAACCCTAACCCTAACAATAACACTAATCCTAACCCTAAACCTAACCCTAACACTAATCCTATCAATAAACCTCACCCTCAGCCTCAACTTCAATGCAAACATAATGATAACCATAACACTAACAATAATCCTAACTCTAACCCTAATTCTAACCCTCCCCCTCCCCCTAACCCTCATCCTATCCCTAACCCTTACCCTAACCTTAACCCACACCCTCACCATAACCCTAACCCTCAGCCTAACCCTCACCCTCACCCCAACCCTAACCCTAAACCTCAACTGAACCCTAACCCTAAACCTCGCCCTCACCCTGGCCCTCACCCTAACCCTAATCCTAACCCTAATCCTCAACCTAACACTCATCCTAACCCTAACCATAACCCTCACCCTAAACCTAATCCTATCCCTAACCCTCAACCTAACCCTAACCCTCACCCTCACTGTAACCCGAACCTTATATCTCACCCAAACCCTAAACTTAACCCTCATCCTATCCCTCACCCTAACCATTACACTAACCCTTATCCTAACCCTCACCATAACCCTCAACCTAACCCTAACTCTAACCCTAAATCTCACGCTCACCCTCACCCTAACCCTAACCATAACCCTAAAACTCTCTCTATCCCTAAACCTCCCCCTCGCCCTCCCCCTCTCTGTAACTCTAACACTAACCCTAACAATAACACTAAAACTTACCCTAACTCTATCCCTAACCCTCACCCTCACCATAACCCTAACACTAACCCAAACCCTCACCATAACCCTAACCCTAACACTCACCCTAAACCTTACCCTAACCCTAACTCTAACCCTAAACCTCACCCTCACCCTAACCCTAATTCTAACCCTAACACTAAAACTCACCCTAACCCTAACCCTAACCCTCAATCTAACCCTAAACCTCACCCTCACCATAACCCTAATCCTAACACTCACCATAACTCTAAAATTAATCCTAACCATAAGCCTCACCCTAATGCTAAACCTAACCCTCAGCCTCACCCTAGCCCTCACCCTAGCCATAATCCTAAACCTAAACCTAAACATAACCTTAACCCTCACCCCAACCCTAAAACCCTAACAATCACCCTAACCCTCACCCTCACCTTAAAACTAACCCTAACCCTAAATCTCACACTAAACCTAACCCTAACCCTAACCCTCAACCTCACTCTAACCCTCACCCTAATTCTAACTGTAACCCTAACACTTACCCTAAACCTTACCCTCAAACTCAGCCTCACCCTAACCCTAACTCTAACCCTAAACCTCAACCTCACCCTATCCCTAACCCTAACCCTAAAGCTAAACCTCACCCTAAATCTCACCCTCACCCTAGTCCTTACCTTAATCCTAATCCTAACCCTAACACTCATCCTAACACTCCCACTAACCGTAACTCTCACCCTCAACCTCACCCTTACCCTCAGCCTAAGCCTAACCCTAAACCTAACCCAAACCCTCTCCCTAACACTCACTCTAAACCTAACACTAACACTAACCCTAAAGCGAACCCTCAACCTAGCCTTCACCCTAAACCTAACTCTAACCCTAAACCTCACCCTCACCCTAACACTAACTCTAACTCTAAACCTCAACCTAACCCTAACCCTAACCCTAAGCCTAAACCTAAACCTCACCCTAACCCTAACCATAAACTTAACCCTCACCCTAGCCCTCACCCTAACCCTAAACCAACCTTAACCCTCATCCTAACCCACCCCATAACCCTAACCCTAACCCTCACCCTAACCCTAAACCTCACACTCACCCTCACTCTCAGCCTAACCCTAAGCATAAACCTAAGCCTAACCATAAACTTAACCCTAAACCTCACACTCACCCGCACCCTCACCCTCACCGAAATTCTAACCCTAACCCTAACCCTAACCCTAAACTTCACCCTAAGCCTAACCTTAAACCTAACCCTAACCCTCACCCTCACCCTAACCCTAACCCTAACACTAACCCTCACCCTAACCCTCCGCCAAACCCTATATCTAACCCTAAACCTCACCCTCATTCGAAAACTAACCGTAATCCTAAACTCCACCCTAACCCTAAGCCTAACCCTCACCCCCACCCTCACCTTCACCGGAACTCAAACCCTAACCCTGACAATAACACTAAACCTAACCCTAACCATCACCCTAACCCTAATCCTCACCCGCACCCTCACCCTCACCCTAACCCTAAGGCTAAGCCTAACCCTCACCCTAACCCTCATACTCATGCTCACCCTAACCCTAATCCTAAACCTAAACCTATCCCTAAACCTCAACCTAACCCTCACCCTCACCCTAACCCAAACACTATCCCTAACCTTAAACCTCACTCAAACCCTCCCCCCAAATCTAACTCTAACCCTAAAACTCACCCTCACCCTAACAATAACTCTAAGCCTAACCCTAATCCTCATCCCCACCCTCACCCTCATCCTAACCCTCACCCTAGCACTCACCATAAGCCTAATTCTAAACCTCAACCTCACCCTAACCCTAACCCTAATGCTCACCCAAAACCTAACACTAACCCTAACCCGAACCCTAGTCCTCAATCCAACCCTCACCCTAACGCTAACCTTAACCCTAAACCTAAACCTAAACCCCACAATAAACCTAACCCTAAACCTTACCCTCACCCTAGCCCTCACCATAACCTTATCCTAACCCTATCCCTCATCCTAACCCTCACCCTAACAATAACCCTAACCCTAACCCTCAACCTAACCCTAATCCTCACCTTCACTGTAAAACTTAACCTAACCTTCACCCTAACCCTAAACTTAACCGGAACCCTAACTCTCACCCTAAGCCTAACCCTCACCCTGACCCTCACCCTAACCCTCACCTTAACTCTTACCCTCACCCTGACCCAAAACCTGTCCCTAAACTTCACCCTCAACCTAACCCTAACTCTAACCCTAAACCTAAAATTAAACCTCACCCTATCCCTAACCCTAACGCTCACACTCAACCTCATGCTCAGCCTAACCCTAAGCCTGACACTATCCCTACCCCTAACCCTCACACTCACAATAAGCCTTACCCTAATCCTAATCCTAACACTAAGCCTTACCCTCAACCTCACCCTAACCCTCACCATAACCCTAATTCTAACACTAACCCTAACCCTAACACTCAGCCTAACCCTAAACCTAACTCTAACCTTAAACCTCAAACTAATCTGCACCCTCACCCTCACTGTAATTCTAACCCTAACTTTAACCCTAACCCTAAACCTCACCCTAACCACAATCCTAACCCTAACCCTAACCCTAACCTTCCCCCTAACCCTGTATCTAACCCTAAACCTCATCCTCACCCTAACCTTAACACTAACCCTAACCCTAACCCTCACCCTAACCCTCACCCTAACCCTATAGCTGACAGTAAACCTCACCCTCACCTTCACCCTAACACTAAACCTAACCCTAAACCCCACCCTAACCCTAAACCTAACCCTCACCCGTACTTTCATCTTCACCGAAACTCGAACCCTAACACTAACAATAACACTAACCCTAACCCTAACCATCACCCTAACCCTAATCTTCACCCCCATTCTCACCCTCAGCCTAACCCTAAGCCTAAGCCTCACCCTCACCCTAACCTTCATACTCACTCTCACCCTAACACTAATACTACCCCTAAGCCTATCCCTAAACCTCAACCTAACACACACCCTCACCTTAACACTAACTCTAACCCTAAACCTCACACTAACCCTCCCCCTAACCCTAATTCTAACCCTAAACCTCACCCTCAACCTAACCCTAACTCTAAACTTCACCGTAAACTTAACCCTCACCCTCAACCTCATTGTAACTGTAACCCTAACCCTAACAATAACACCTACCCTAATCCTAATCCTAACCCTAACCATACCCCTCAGCCTCAGCCTCAACCTAACCCTAACCCAAAACCTAACACTAACCCTCACTCTAACCCTAAGCCTAACCCTAACCCTAACCCTAACCCTCACACTCAACCTCACCGTAATCCAAATCGTAAACCTAAACCTATCCCTAACCCTCACCCTAGCACTCAACCTAACACTAATTCTAACTCTCACCCTCACCCTAAACCTAACCCTCATCCTCACCCTAAACCTCACACTAACCGTAACCCTAACCCTAATGCTCAATCGAACCCTCACTCTAACCCTAACACTAACCCTAAACCTAATCCTAACCCTCACCCTTATCTTAATCCTCACCCTCAGCCTAAACCTCACCTTTACCCTTACCATCATACTCACCCTAACCCTCAACCTCATCCTAACCCTCACCCTAACCCTAAACCTAACCATCACCCTAACCCTAACACTCACCCTCAACCTCACACTCAGCCTAAACCTAAGCCTAAGCCTAAGACTTACCCTTACCCTCACCCTCACCCTAGCCCTCACCCTAACCATCACCCTAATCCTAACCCTCACCTCCAGCCTCACCCTCAGCATAACCCTAACCCTAAGCCTAACCCTATCCCTAAACCTCACATAGCCTAACCCTAACCCTAATTCTAACCCTAACCCTAAACCTAAACCTCAACCTAACCCTCAACCTAACCTTAACCCTAACCTTAACCCTAACCTTAACCGTTGATCTAAACCTCCCCCTAACCCTAAATATAATCCTAAAACTCACCCTAACCCAAATACTATCCCTAAACCTCACCCTAACCCTAACCCTAACCCTCACTGTAACCCTAGCCCATATCCTAAACCTCACCCTAAACCTAACCCTAAACCTCACCCAAACACAAATCCTAACACTCACCCACACCCTAGCCCTCACCCGAACCCTAATCATAACCCTAATCCTCATCCTAACCCTCACCCTAACACTTACACTAACCCTCAATCTAATCCTAAGCCTAACCCTAACCTTCAACCTAACCCTAATCCTCAACCTCAATGTAACCCTAACCCTAACCGTCACTCTGACCCTAAACTTAACCCAAACCCTAATTCTCACCCTAAACCTATCCCTAAATCTCACCCTAACACTTACTCTCACCTTCAGCCTCACCCTAAACTTAACCCTAAGCCTAACCCTAACCCTCACACTCACCCTAAAAGTTACCCTAATCCTAAGCCTAACACTAAGCCTTACCCTCAACCTCACACTAACCCTCACCGTAACCCTAACTCTAACACTAACCCTAACCCTAACCCTCATCCTCAGCCTCACCCTAACGCTAACTCTAACACTATACCTCACCCTCACTCTAACCCTAACCCTAAACCTAACCGTACACCTCACCCTAACCCTTACCTTCAACCTCACCCTCACCCTAGCCCTCACCCTAACCCTAATCCTAACCCTAACCCTCATCAAACCCTCACCCTAAACCTAACCCTAACCCTCACTCTCACCCTCACCCTCACCCTCAATCTAACCCTAACCCTCAACCTAACCCTAACCCTCACCCTCAATTTACCCTTACCCTTACCCTCACCCTAACCCTAAACTTACCCTGAACCCTAACTCTCACCCTAACCCTAACCATAATACTCACCCTAACCATAACCCTCACCCTCACCCTCATCTTCAGCCAAACACTAAGCCTCACCCTAAAACTAACCCTAAACCTCACACTCACCCTAACCCTAACCCTAATCCTAATCCTAACACTAACCCTAAACCTCACCTTCACCCTCACCCTTACCTTAAACCGAACCCTACCATTAATCCTAACCCTAAACCTAACCCTAAACTTCATCCTCACCCTAAACCTCACACTAATCCTAACACTAATCCTCAATCTAACCCTCACCCTCACCTCACCCTAGCCCTCACCCTCACCTCACCCTAGCCCTCACCCTAACCCTAACCCTCATCCTCACCCTACACCTCACACTAACCCTAACACTAATCCTCAATCTAACCCTCACCCTCACCGTAAACCTAACCCTCACCCTTACCATATCCCTCTCCCTCAGCCTAACTCTCACCTTACACTTACCGACACGCCCACCCTAACCCTACCCCTCACACTGACCCTAACCCTACCCCTAAACCTCACCCTCACCCGAACCCTAACTCTAACCCTAACCCTAACACTAAACCTCACCCTATCCCTAAACCTCACCCTCACCCTCAACCTCATGCTCAGCCTAACCCTAAGCCTAAGCTTATTCCTTACTCTAAACTTCACCCTCACCCTAACTCTAATCCTAACACTAAACCTCATCCTAACCATCACCTTAACCCTAATCATATCCATCACCCTAACACTAATCCTCATCCCCACCCTCACCCTCAGCCTAACCCTAAGCCTAATCCTAACCCTAAGACTCACACTCACCCTCACCCTCACCCTAACCCTCATCCTCAGCCTAACCCTAACCCTAACCCTAAACCTAAACCTAAACCTAACCTTAACATTAACCCTAACACTAATGCTAATATTAACCCTCGAACCAACCCTTCAACTAACCCTAAATCTAACCCAAACCCTCAACCTCACCCTCAACCTCACCCTCACCATAATTCTAACCCTAACCCTAACAATAACACTAATCCTATCCCTAAATCTAACCCTAACCCTAAACCTAATCCTAACACTCACCTTCACCCCAACCATAGTTTTAACCCTAACCCTCATCCTAACCCTAACCCAAACCCTAACCCTAAACCTAAACCTTACCCTAACACTAACCCTAAACCTCATCCACACCCTGGCCCTCACCCTAACCCTAATCCTAACCCTAACCCTCACCATAACCCTAAACTTAACCAGACCCTAACTCTCACCCTAAACCTAAACCCAACTATCACCTTAACCTTAACCCTCACCCTCACCCTCACTCAGCCTAACCCTAAGCCTAAGCCTAAACGTAACCCTAACCTTCACACTCACCCTTACCTAATCCTAATCCTAACCCTAAGCCTAACTCTCACCCTCACCCTAACCCTCACCCTAACTCTAACACTAAACCTAAACCAAAACCTCAACCTCAGCCTCACCATTACCCTAACTCTAAACCTAAACCTCACGCTCACCTTAACCCTAACACTAAACCTTTTCCTAAGACAAAACCTCACCCTAACCCTAACCCTAACCCTCACCCTCACAGTAAAAATAACCCTAAACCTAACCCTCACAATAACCCTCACCCTCACTGTAACCCTAATCCTAACGCTAACCCTCAACATAACCCTAACTCTCACCCACATCTTAAACATAACCCTTATCCTAACCCTCACCCTAACCCTAAACCTAACCCTATACCTCACCCTAACCCTTACCCTACATCTCACCTTCACCCTAGCCCTCACCCGAACCCTAATCCTAACCCTAAACTTCATCCTCACCCTCACCCTAACACTTACACTAACCCTCACCCTGATCCTAAGCCTAATCCTAACCCTCAACCTAACCGTAACCCTAACCCTCACCCTCAATGTAACCCTAAACCTAACCGTCACTCTGACCCTAAACTTAACCCGAACCCTAACTCTCACCCTAACCCTACCCCTAACTCTCACCCTAACCCTAACACTCACCGTCACCCTCAACCTAAGCCTAACCATAACCCTAACCCTAACCCTCACACTCACCATAACACTTAACCTAATCCTAATCCTAACACTAAGCCTTACCCTAAACCTCACCCTAACCCTCACAGTAAACCTAACTCTAAGACTAATCCTAACCCTAACCCTCACCCTCAGCTTCACCCTAACGCTAAATCTAACCCTAAACCTCAACCTCACCCTAACCCTAACCCTAAACCTAACCCTAAACATCACCCTAAACCTACCCCTAAACCTCACCCTCACCCTAGCACTCACCCTAACCCTAATCCTAACGCTAACCCTCATCCTAACCCTCACCCTAACAATAAACCTACCCCTCACCCTCACCCTCACCCTAACCCTAAAACTAAACCTAACCCTAACCCTCAACCTAACCCTAACCCTCACCCTCAATTTAACCTTACCCTAACACTCACCCTAACCCTAAACTTAACCTGAACCCTAACTCTCACGCTAACCCTAACCCTAACACTCACCCTAACCATAACCCTCACCCTCACCCTCACCTTCAGCCAAACACTAAGCCTAACCCTAAACCTAACCCTAAACCTCACACTCACCCTAACCCTAACCCTAATCCTAATCCTAACACTAACCCTAAACCTCACCCTCACCCTCACCCTAAACTTAAGCCTAACCCTAACATTAATCCTAACCCTACCCGAACCCTAAACCTCATCCTCACCCTAAACCTCACACTAACCCTAACACTAATCCTGAATCTAACCCTCACCCTAACCCTCACCCTAGCCCTCACCCTAACCCTAACCCTCATCCTCACCCTGAACCTCACACTAATCCTAACACAAATCCTAAATTTAAACCTCACCCTCACTCTAACTCTAACCCTCACCCTAAACCTAACCCTCACCGTTACCATAAACCTCATCCTCAGCCTAACTCTCACCTTTACCATTACCATCACCCCCACCCTAACCCTCACCCTAACTTACCCCTCACCCTGTCCCTAACCCTACTCCTAAATCTCAACCTCAACCTAACCCTAAGTCTAACCCTAACCCTAACACTAAACCTCACCCTATACCTAACCCTAACACTCACCCTCAACCTCATGCTCAGCCTAACCCTAAGCCAAAGCTTAACACTTACCCTAAACTTCACCCTCACCCTAGCCCTCACCCTAACCCTAATCCTACCCCTAACCCTCATCCTAACCCTTACCTTAACCCTAACCATAAACATCACCCTAACCCTGATCCTCACCCTCACCCTCACCCTCAGCCTAATCCTAAGCCTAAGCCTAACCCTAACCATAACCGTCACACTCACCCTCACACTAACCCTAATCCTTACCCTAACCCTAAACCTCAACCTAAACCTAACCTTAAGCTTAACACTAACACTAACGCTAACATTAACCCTCGAACTAACCCTTCAACTAACCCTAAATCTAACCCTAACCCTACCCTCAAACTCACCCTCAACCTCACCATAACTCTAAACCTAACCCTAACAATAACATTAATCCTATCCCTAAACTTAACCCTAACCCTAACCCTAATCCTATCACTCAACCTCACCCCAACCATAATCTTAACCCTAACCCTCATCCTAACCCTAAACCAAACCCTAACCCTAAGCCTAAACCTTACACTAACACTAACCCTAATCCTCATCCTCACCCTAGCCCTCAACCTAACCCTAATCCTAACCCTAACCTTCAACCTAACCCTAAAATTAACCGAACCCTAACTCTCACCCTAAACCTATCCCTAACCCTCACCTCAACCCTAACTCTCACCCTCACCCTCACTCTCAGCCTAACCCTAAGCCTAAGCCTAAGTGTAACCCTAATCCTCACACTCACCCTAACCCTTACCCTAATCCTAATCCTAACCCTAAGCCTAACCCTCACCCTCACCTTCACCCTCACCCTCGCCCTAACCCTCACCCTAACCCTAACTCTAACACTAACCCTAAACCCAAACCTCAACCTCAGCCTCACCCTTACCCTAAATGTAAACCTGAACCACACCCTCACCCTAACCCTAACTCTTACCCTCACCCTAACCCTAAACCTAACCCTAACCCTAAACCTAACCCTCACCCTCACAGTAACCATAACCCTATTGCTAACCCTAACAATAACCCTCACCCTCACTGTAACCCTAATCCTAACGCTAACCCTCAAAAAAACCCTAACTCACACCCTCACCTTAACCCTAACCCTCATTCTAAACCTCACCCTAATCCTAACCCTAAGCCTAAACCTCATGCTAACCCTAACCCTAACCCTCACCCTAATCCTAAACCTAACCCTAACCCTCAACCTAACCCTAACCCTCACCCTCACTGTAACACTAACCCTAACCCTCACCCTAACCCTAAACTTAACCCGAACCCTAACTCTCACAAAAACCCTACCCCAAACTCTCACCCTAACCCTAACCATCACCCTCACCCTCACCCTAAGCCTTACCCTAAACCTAACCCTAACCCTAAACCTAACCCTCACACTCACCCTAACCCTTACCCTAATCCTAATCCTAACACTAAGCCTTACCCTCACCCTTACCCTAACCCTCAACTTAAGCCTAAACCTAATATTAATCCTAACCCTAAATCTAACCCTAAACCTCATTCTCACCCCAAACCTCACACTAACCCTAACACTAAACCTCAATCTAACCCTCACCCTCACCCTAATCCTAACCCTAACCCTCACCCTAAACCTAACCCTCACCCTTATCATAACCCTCACACTCAGCCCAAACCTCACCTTTACCATTACCGTCACCCCCACGCTAACCCTCACCTTAACCCTAAACTTCACCCTGACCCTAACCCTACCCCTATACCTCACCCTCAACCTAACCCTAATTCTAACCCTAACCCTAACACTAAATCTGACCCTATCCCTAACAATAACCCTCACCCTCAACCTCATGCTCAGCCTAACCCTAAGGCTAACCCTAAACCTAACCCTCACACTCACCCTAACCCTTACCATAATCCTAATTCTAACACTAAGCCTCACCCTCACCCTCACCCTAAATCTCACCATAAACCTAACTCTAACACTAAACCTAACCCTAAACCTCACCCTCACCGTAACCGTAACCCTAAACCTAACCCTAACAATAACCCTAACTCTAAACCTAAACCTCACCCAAACCACAACCCTCACCGTAACCCATACCCTAACCAAAACACTAAGCCTCACACTAACCCTAACCCTAACCTCACCCTAACCTTAACTCTAACCCTAACCCTAAAACTAAAAACTTCAACGTACCCATAACCCTAATCCTCACCAGCAACCTCACTATAACCTTAACCCTAACAATAACCCTAACCCTAACCCTTATCCTAACCCTGAAACTCACCCAAACCCTAAACCTAATCCTAACCCTCACGCTCACCCTAAACCTCACCATTACTGTAACCCTAACCCTTATCCTAACACAAACCCTAACAACAACCCTCACCGTAACGCACACCATAACCCAAACATTAACCCTCACACTAACCCTAAACCTAACCTCACCCTAACCCTAAATCTAACCCTAACCCTAACACTAAAAACCTAAACCTAACCTTAACCCTAACCCTCACTCTCACCCTCAACGTAACCGTAACCCTAAAAATAACCCTAACCCTAACCCTAATCCTAACACTCAACCACACCCTATCCCTAAACCTAACCCTAACCCTCACCCTAAGCCTAACCCTCACCATTACCGTAAACCTTCCCCTCATCCTAACCCTCACTCTAACTCTAACCCTAACCCTAAACCTCACCCTAAAACTAATCCTAACCCTCACCCCAACCCTAAACCTAACCCTAACTCTCAACCTAACTCTAAACCTCACACTCAACCTAAACCTAACCCTAACCCTCATCCTAAACCTAAACTTAACCTGAACCCTAACTCTCACCCTAACCCTAACCCTCACCCTTACCCTCAGTGTAACCCTAAGCCTAACCCTAACCCTAACTCTTTCACTCACACTCACCCTAACCCTTACCCTAATCCTAATCCTAACTCTAACTCTAACCCTCACTCTCAGCCTCACCTTAATCCTAACTCTAACCCTAAACCTCAACGTCAACCTAACCCTACCCCTAACCATAAACCTCACCCTAACCTAACCCTAAACCTCACCCTCACCCTAGCAATCACCCTAACCCTAATCCTAACACTAACCCTCATCCTAACCCCTACATAACCTTAACCCTAACACTCACCCTATCCCTGAACCTCACCCTCACCCTTAGACTAACCCTAAGCCTAACCGTAAGCCTAACCCTAAACCTCACACTCATCCGCACCGTCACCCTCACCATAAATCTAACACTAACCCTAACCCTAACCATAAACCTCACCCTTACCCTAACCCTAACCCTAACCTGAAACCTAACCCTCATCCTTACCCTAACCCTAACACTAAACCTAACCCTAACCCTCACCCTAAAACTCCCCCTAACCCTAACCCAAACCATCACCCTAACCCTAATCCTAACCCCCACCATCACCCTCAGTCGAACCATTAGCCTAAGCCTAACCCTCAGCCTAACCCTCACCCTAAACCTCACCCTAACCCTAATGTAAACCTAACCCTAACCCTAAACCTCAACCTAACCCTCACCTCACCCTAACCCTAACACTAATCCTCATTCTATCCCTAACCGTAACCATAAACCTAACCTCACCCTAACCTTCCGCGTAACTCTAACTCTAAACCTAAATATCACCGTCAACCTAACCCTAACCTAATCCCGAACCCTAAACCTCACCCTAACCCTAACATCACCCTCACCCTCAACCTCACCGTAACTCTAACCCTAAACCTAACAATAACACTAACCCTAACCCTAACCGTAACTCTAACCATAACCCTCACCCTCAGCCTTACCCTCACTGCAAACTTAACCCGAACCATAACACTAACAATAACCCTAAACCTAAGCCTAACCTAACCCTAATTCTATTCCTAACTACCACACTCACCCTCAGCCTAACACTAAGTATAACCCTAACCCTAAACCTAAACCTAATCCTCAGCCTCAGCCTCACCCTAACCCAAACCCTACACCTAATCCTCACCCTAATTCTAAGCCTAACCCTAACCCTAACCCTAACCCTCACACTCACCCTCAAACTAACACTAATCCTAAACCTAACCCTATCCCTAACCCTAACCCTCACCCTAACCCTCACCCTAGCGCTCAAACTATCCCTAACCCTAACCCTCAGCCTCAACCTAGCCCTCAACCTAAACCTACCCCTCACCCTCACCGTAACCCTTACCCTAACCCTCATCCTAACCCTACACTTAACCTGTACCCTAACTCGCACACTAACCCTAACCCTAGCGGTCACCCTAACCGTAACCCTCAACCTTACCGTAACCCTCAACCTCAGCCTAACCCTCACGTTTACCCTTACCTTCACCCCTACCATAACCCTCACCATACCCTCACACTCACCATAACCCTCACCCTCAAACTAACTCTACCCTAAACCTCACCCTCACCCTAACCATAACTCTAACCATAACCCTAACACTAAAACTCACCCTGACCATAACCCTACCCCTCAAACTAAACATAACCCTCACCCTCACGCAAACCTTCAGCCTGAACCTAAGGCTAACCCTAACCCTAACAATAACCCTCACACTCACCCTAACCCTAACCCTAATCCTAATCCTAACCCTAACCCTAACCCTCACCCTCCCGCTCAGCCTCACTCTAACCCTAATTCTAACCCTAATCCTCACACTCACCCTAACCCTAATACTGAAACTCACCCTCACCGTAACCGAAACCCTAAACCTAACTCTAACCTTAGGCCTAACCCTAACCCTAACTCTTCACCTAACTCTCACCCAAACCCTAACCCTAACATTAACCCTAACCTTAAACTTCATCCAAACCCCAAACCTAAACCTCACCCTCACCCTATCGGAAACCAAAAGCCTAAACCTAACCCTAACAATAACCCTAACACTAATCCTAACCCTCACCCTAATCCAAACACTCACCCTAACCCAAACCCTAACCCTAAAACTTACCCTCACCCTAACACTAACCCTAACCCTAACACTAACCCTCACAGTAAACCTAACCAAAACCATAACCCTAAACCTCAAACTAACCCTCAGGCTCACGCTAACTCTAACACTAACCCTATCACTAACCCTCATCCTAACCCTCCCCATAACCCTATTTCTAACCCTAAACCTCACCCTCACACTAACCCTAACCCTAACCCTAAACCCCACCCTAAACCTAACCCTAACCCTCACCAGCACCTTCCCTCTCACAGTAACTCTAAGCCTAACTGTAATAATAACACTAACCCTAACCCAAAACATCACCCTAACCCTAATCCTCACCTCCACCCTCACCCTCAGCCTAACCCTAAACCTATGCCTAACCCCCACCCTAACTGTCACACTCACCCTCAACATACCTCTAATACTAAATCTAACCCTATCCCTAAACCTCAACCTAACCATCCCCATAACACTAACTCTAACCCTAAACCTCACCTTCACCCTAACCCTAACCCTAAACCTCAGCCTAAACCTCACCCTAACCGTAACCCTCACCCCAACCCTCAATCTCACCGTAAATCTAACCCTAACCCTAAAAATAACACTAACCCTAACCATAACCATAACCATTACCCTCAACTTCAACCTCACCCTCAGTGCAAACTTAACCCTAAACATAATACTAACAATAACCCTAATACTAAACCTAACCCTAATCCTCAACCCCACCCTCACCCTCAGCCTAATCCTAAGACTAACCCTAACCCTAACCCTAACCCTAACCCTAACTCTAACCCTAACCCTAACTCTAACCCTAACCCTAAACCTAACCCTAATCCTCAGCCTCACCCTCACCCTAACCAAAACCCTAACCCTAACCCTCACTCTAACCCTAAGCCTAACCCTAACCATGACTCTCACACTGACCCACAACCGAACCCTAATTCTAAACCTAACCCTATCCCTAAACCTAACCCTCACCCTAACCCTCACCCTAGTCCTCACCCTAACACTAATCCTAAACCTAAACCTCATCATAACCCTCACCCTAACCCTAACCCTAACCCTCACCCTAACCCTAACCCTAACCCTCACCCTCATGCGTGGCCTAAACCTAAGCCTAAGCCTAACTCTAACCTAAACCCTCACCCTAACCCTAACCCTAACAATAACACTAACCCTAACTCTATCCCTAAACCTCACTCTCACACTAACCCTAACTCTAACCCTTACTCTAAACCTAAACTTCATCCTAATCCTAAAACTAACCCTCACCCTCACCCTCACCCTCACAGTAACGGTAACCCTAAGCCTAACATTAACAATAACCCTAACCCTAACCCTACCCCTCAACCTAACCATAACTCTCAACCTAATCCTAAACCTCACCCTCACCCTAACCCTTACTCTAATCCTCACCCTAACCCTAAACTTAACCCGAACCCTAACTCTCACCTTAACCCTAACCCTAACACTCACCCTAACCCTAACCCTCAACCTTACCGTAACCATCACCCTCAGCCTAACCCTCACGTTTACCCTTACCTTCACCCCTACCCTAACTCTAACCCTAACCCGAACACTCAAACTAACTCACAGCCTAAAACTATCTCTACCTCTAAATCTCACCCTCACACTAACCATAACTCTTACCCTAACCCTAACACTAAACCTCACCCTAACCCTAACCCTAACCCTCAAACTAACCCTAACCCTCATCCTCACCCAAACCCTCAGCCTAAACATAAGGCTAACCCTAACCATAACCATAACCCTCACACCCAATCTAAACCTAACCCTAAACCTCATCATAACCCGAACCCTAAACCTCAGCCTCACCCTCACCCTCAGCCTCACCCTAAACCTGATTCTAACCCTAAACCTCACCCTCACCCTAACCCTAATCCTAACCATCACACTCACTGTAACCGAAACCCTCAACTTAACCCTAACCTTAACCTAACCCTAATCCTCCACCTCTCACCCTAACCCTAACCCTAACACTAACCCTAACCCTAAACCTCACCCAAACCTGCACCCTAACCCTAAATCCAACCGTAAACCTCACCCTCATCCTAACCCTCACTCTAACCCTAACACAAAACCTAAACCTCACCCTCACCCTCACCATTACCAAAACCTTAAACCTAACCCTAATAATAACCCGAACCCTAATCCTATCCCTCACCCAAACCATAATCCTCACCCTAACCAAATCCCTCACCCTAAAACTTACCCTCAACCTAACACTAACCCTAACCCTAACACTAACCCTCACACTAACCCTAACCCTAACTATAACCCTAAACCTCAACCTAACCCTCACCCTCACCCTAACCCGAACACTAACCCTATGCCTAACCCTCACCCTAACCCTCCCCCTAACCCTATATCTAAACCTAAACCTCACCCTCACACTAAACCTAACCTAACCCGAAACCCCAACCTAACCTTAACCCTAACCCTCACCTGCAACCTCACCCTCACGGTAACTCTAACCCTAATCCTAACAATAACATTAACCTTACCCGAACCATCACCCAAACCCTAATTCTCACCCCCACCCTCACACTCAGCCTAAACCTAAGCCTAAGCCTAACCCTCACCCTAACCTTCACACTCACCCTCACCCTAACCCTAATACTAAACCTAACCCTATCCCTAAACCTCAACCTATACCTCACCCTCCCCTTAACACTAAAACTAACCCTAACCATAAACCTCACACTGACCCTCCCCCTAACACTAACTTTAACCCTAAACCTCACCCTCACCCTAACCCTAAACCTAAGCCTAAACCTAAACCTAACCCTAACACACACACTCACCCGCATGCTAACACTAATCCTAACCCTCAGGCTAACACTAACCCTAAACCTCGCCCTAACTCTCACCCTAACCCTAACACTAACACTAACCCTAACCCTCACCCTCAACCTAACCCTTACCCTAACCCTAACTCTAACCCTAAACCAAACCCTCACCCTAAACCTCACCCTAACCCTAAACCTAAACCTCACCCTCACCCTAAACATAACACTCACCCTAACCCAAAACCTCACCCTACGTCTTAATGTCACTGTTACACTAACACTAACGATAACACTAACCCTCACACTAACACTAACCCTAAATCTAACCCTAAACCTAAACCTCACCTGAACCCTAATCCTAACCCTAACGGTAAACCCCACACTAACCCTAAACCTAACCTTCACCCACATCCTCACCCTCACCGTAAATCTAACTCTAACCCTAACAATAATAATAACCCTAACCCTAACCGTAACCCTAACCCTAACCATAAACATAACGCTCACCCACAGCCTCACCCTCACCCAAACTTAACCCTAACCAAAACACTAACAATAACCCTAACCCTAAGCCTAACCCTAACCCTAACTCTAATCATCACACCCACCCTCAACCTCAGCCTAACCCTAAGTCTAACCCTAACCCTAATCCTAATGCTAACCCTCAATGTAAGCCTAGCCCTCAGCCTTACCCAAATCCTAACCCTAAACCTTATCCTAAACCTCAAACTACCCCTATCCCTAACCCTAAACCTCACCCTAACCTGAACCCTAACCCTCACCCTCAACCTCACCTTCAGCCTAACCCTAATCCTAACACTAAACCTAAGCTAACAAACACACTCATCCGCACCGTAAACATAATCCTATCCCTCACCCTAACCCTAACCCTAAACCTCCCCCTAACTCTCACTCTAACCCTAACCCTAACACTAACCCTAACCCTAAACCTCAACCTAACCCTCACCCTAACCCTAACTCTAACCCTAAAACTCATCCTCACCCTAAACCTCACCCTAACAATAACCCTCACCGTCACCCACACCCTCAGCCTCACCCTCACCGCAAACTTAACAGTAACCATAACAATAACAATAACCCTAACCCTAAGCCTAACCCTAACCCTAACTCTTATCCTCACACCCACCCTCACCCTCAGCATAACCCTAAGTCTAACCCTAACCCTAACCCTAATCCTAACCCTCAATGTGACCCTAACCCTAACCCTAACACTAACCCTAAACCTAACCCTAACTCTCAACCGAACCCTAACCCTAAAGCTAACCCTAACCCTCACCCTAACCCTAAACATAACCTAACAGTAATTCTCACCCAAACCCTAACTTTAACCCTCATCCTAACTCTCACCCTAACACTAAACGTAAACCTCACCCTCACCCTCACCCTAACCCTAACCCTCAACCTAACCCTCAACCTAACCCTAAACCTGACCCTCACCCTAAACCTTACCCTAACCCTCAACCTAACCCTAAACTTAACCCGAACCTTAACTCTCACACTTACCCTAAACCTCACCCTCAACCCAACCATAAACCTAAACCTCACAATGAGCCTAGCCCTCACCCAACCCTAGCCCTAACCCTAACCCTCTTCCTAACCCTCCCCCTAACCCTACCCTAACCCTCACCCTAACGCTAACCCTCACCGTCAACCTCACCCTCAGCGTAACCCTAAGCCTAACCTTAAACCTGACAATAACACACACATTAACCCTCACCCTAACCCTAATCCTAACAATAACCCTCACACTCACCCTAACCCTAACCCTAACCCTAACCCTTACCCTCAACCTCAGCCTAACCCTAAGCCTATCCCTAACCCTAAACCTAACCTTCACACTCACCCCAACCCTAACCCTAATCCTACTCGTAACCCTAACTCTAACCATCACCCTCAACATAACCCTCATTTAAGCCTAACCCTAACATTAATCCTAAACCTAACCCTCACCCTCAGACTCACCCTAAACCTAACTGTAACACTAAACCTCAACCTGACCCTAACCCTAACCATAAACCTATCCCTAAACCTCATCCTAGCCCTAAATCTAACCCTCACCCACACCATAACTGAAACCCTAACCCTAATGCTAACAATAATCCTAACCCTAACCCTAACCCTCACCCTAACCCTAACACTCACCCTAACCCTAACTCTCACCCTAACATTTACCATCACCCTAACACTAACCCTAACCCTAACACTAATCCTCACACTAACCCTAACAATCATCCTAACTAACCCTAAACCTCAACCTAACACTAACCCTAAACCTCACCTTCTCCCTAGCCCTCACCCTAACCCTAACCCTCATCCTCACCCTAAACTTCACAATAACCCTAACACTAATCCTCAATCTAAACCTCACCCTCAGTTGAACCTTCACCCTAACCCTCACCCTAACCCTAACCCTCACCCTTACTGTAACCCTCACCCTCAGCCTAACCCTCACCTATATCCTTACTGTCAACGCCACCCTAACCTTCACTCTAACGCTAACCCTCACCCTAACCCTAACTCTACCCCTAAACCTCATCCTCACCCTAACCCTAACTCTAACCCTAATCCTAACACTAACCTTCACCATAACCCTAACTCTAACAATCACCCTAACCCTAATCCTCACCCCCACCCTAAACCTCAGCCTAACCCTAAGCCTAATCCTAACCGTAACCCTAAACCTCACACTCACCCTCACCCTAACCCAAATCCTAAACCTAAACCTAACCTTAACCCTAAACCTCAACCTAACCCTCATCCTACACTTAAACCTAACACTAACCCTAACCCTAACCCTCGAACCAACCCTCCAACTGAACCTAAATCTAAACATAAACCTCACCCTCACCCTAACCCTCACCCTCACCATAATTCTAACCCTAACCCTAACAATAACACTAATCCTAACCCTAAACCTAAACCTAACCCTAACCCTAACCCTAATGCTAACACTCAACCTCACCCTAACCCTAATCCTAACCCTAAACCTCACCCTAACCCTAACCCTCACCCTCACCGTAACCCTAACCCTCATCCTAACCCTCACCCTAACCCCAACCCTAACCCTAAACCTTACCCTAAAACAATCCCTAATCCACACGCTCACCCTAGCTCTCACCCTAACCCTAATCGCAACCCTAATCCTCACCCTAACCCTCACTTGAACCCTAACACTAACCCTCATTCTTACCCTAACCCTAACCCTAAACCTAACCCTAAAACTGACGCTTTCCCTAACCCTAACCCTCACCTTCACCCTAAACTTAACCGAACCCTAACTCTCACCCTAACCCTAACCATCACACTCACCCTCACCCTCATCATGACCGTAATACTCACCCTAACCATAACACTCACAATGATCCCCAACCTAACAATAACCCTATCACTAAACACCACCCTAACCCTACCCCTAACCCTCACCCTCACCCTCAGCCTCAGCTTAAACCTAAGCCTAAACCTAACCCTAACCCTAACCCTCAACTTACCCTAACCCTTACTCTAATCCTAGTCCTAACCCTAAAGCTAATCCTCACCCTCACCCTAACCTTCACCCTAACCCTAACCCTCACCCTAACCCTAATCCTAAACTTCATCCTAACCCTCACCATAACACCAAGCCTAACCCTCACCCTCACTATCACCCTAACCCTAATCCTAACCCTAACCCTCATCCTAACCCTCCCCCTAACCCTTACCCTAATCCTTACCCTAACCCTAGCCCTTACCTTCAACCTCATCCTTAGCCTAACCCTTAACCTAAACCTAAACCTAACCTAACACACTCACTCACCCTCACCTTAACCATTACCATAATCCTAATCCTAACCCTAACCCTAAGCCTCACACTCTGCCTCAGCTTAACACTAACTCTAACCCTATACCTCACACTCACCCTAACCCTAACCCTAAACCTAACCCTAAACCTAACACTAACCCTAAAACTAAACCTCAACCTCTTCCTAGCCCTCACTCTAACAATAATCCTAACCCTAACCCTCATCCTAACACTCCCCATAACCCTAAACCTAACCCTCACCCTAACCCTAACCCTCACCCTCACACTCATCCTCAGCCTAACCCTAAACCTAACCCTAACCCTCACACTCACCCTAACCCTAACCCTATTCGTAATCCTAACCCTAACCCTAACCCTCACCCTAACCCTAAACCTCACCCTTAACCGCAGCCTAAACCTAAGCCTATCCCTAACCCTAAACCTACCCCTCAAACTCACCCAAACCCTAACCCTAATCCTACTCCTAACCCTAACTCTAACACTCACCCTCAACCTAACCCTCACCTTAAGCCTAACCCTAACATTAATCCTAAACCTAACTCTCACCCTCAGCCTCATCCTAACCCTAACTCTAACACTAAGCCTCACCCTGACCCCAACCCTAACCCTAACCTTATAACTAAACCTCATCCTAGTCCTAAACCTAAGCCTCACCCTCACCCTCACCATAACCGTAACACTAACCCTAATGCTAAAAACAATCCTAATCCTCACCCTAACCATAACACTCACCTTAACCCTAACCCTCACCCTAACACTTACCTTCAACCTAACACTAACTCTAACCCTAACACTGACCCTCACACTAACCCTAACCATCACCATAAACCTAAATCTCACCCTAACACTAACATTAAACCTCACCCTTTTCCTAGCCCTCACCCTAACCCTAACCCTCATCCACACCCTCAACCTCACACTAACCCTAACACTAATCCTCAATCTAACCCTCACCCTCACCCTAAAGCTAACACTAACCCTCACCCTAACCCTAACCATAAACCTTACCGTAACCATCACCCTCAGCCTAACCCTCAATTTTACCCTTACCTTCAACCCTAAGCTAACCCGCAACCTAACCCTAACTGTACCCAAAACCTCATCCTCACCGTGACCGTAACTCTAACCCTAACCCTAACACTAAACCTCACCCTAACCCTCACCCTAACCTTAAACCTCACCTTCACACTCACCCTAGCCCTTACTCTAACTCTAATCCTAACCCTAACCCTAATCCTAAACCTCCTGCTAACCCTAACTGTCAACCTCAACGTCACTCTCAGATTCACCGTAAGCCTAACCATAAACCTAAACCTAACACACACACTCACCCTCACTCTAACCCAAATCCTATCCCTAAAACTAACCCTAACCCTCCCCCTAACTCTCACTCTAACCCTAAACCTAAAACTAACCCTTACCCTAACTCTCAACCTAAACCTCACCCTAACCCTAACTCTAAACCTAAACCTCAACCTCACCCTAACCCTAACTCTAACACTAACACAAACCCTAAACGTCACCCTAACACTAAGCTTAACCCTAACCAACACCCTCAACCTCAGGCTAATCCTAAGCCTAAACCAAACCCTCACACACACCATAACCCTAACCCTAAACCTCACCCTAACCCTAACCCTCACCCTCAACCACAGCCTAAACCTAAGCCTATCCCTAATCCTAACCCTAACCCTCACACTCATCCTAAAACAAAACCTAATCCTACTCCTAACCTTAACCCTAAATCTCACCCTCAACCTAACCCTCACCTTAAGCCTAACCCTAACATTAATCCTAACCCTAAACCTCACCCTCAGCCTCACCCTAACCCTAACTCTAACACTAAACCTCACCCTAACCGTAACCCTAACCGTAAACCTCATCCTAGCCCTAACCCTAACCCTCACCCTCACCCTCACCATAACATTAACCCTAACCCTAAAGCTAACAATAATCCTAACACTAATCCTAAGCCTCACCCTAACCATAAGCCTCGACCTAACCCTAACCCTCACCCTAAAAATTACCCTCACCCTAACACTAACCCTAACCCTAACACTAAAACTCATACTAACCCTAAACATCACCCTAACCATAAACCTCACCCTAACACTAACACTAAACCTCACCCTCTCTCTAGACTGCGCCCTAACCCTGACCCTCATCCTCACCCTAAAATTCACACTAACCCTAACCCTAAACCTCAACCTAACCCTGAAACTAACCAGTAACCCTAACCCTCATCCTCACCCTAAAATTCACACTTACCCTAATCTTAACCCTAGACCTAACCCTGCAACTAAACCTAAATCTAACCATAAAACTCACCCTCACCCTAACACTAACCCTAACCCTAAACCTAACCCTAACTCTAACCCTAATCCTCACCCTCACCATCAATCTCAACATAACTCTAACCCTAACCCAAACAAAAACTGTAATCCGAACCCTAAATCTAACCCTAACCCTAACCCTAACGCTAATGCTAACACTCAACCTCACCCAAACCCTAATCCAAACCCTAAACCTCACCCTAACCCTAACCCTCACCCTCACCGTAACCCTAACGCTCATCCTAACCCTCACCCTAACCCTAAACCTAACCCTAAACGTTACCGTATCACTAACCCTAATCCTCACCTTCACCCAAGCCCTCACCCTAACCCTAATCGTAAAGCTAATCATCATCCTAACCCTAACCCTAACTCTAAGCCTAACCCTAACACTAACCCCAACCCTCAATTTAACCCTAACCCTAATCCTAACACTAACACTAACCCTAAACCTAACCCTAAACCAAACCCTAATCCTCAGAATCACCCTCACCCTAACCCAAACCCAAACCCTCATCCTAACTCTAATCCTAAACCTAACCCTAATCCTCAGCCTCACCCTCACCCTAACCCAAACCCTAACCCTCATCCTAACTCTAATCCTAACCCTCACCCGAATCCTAACCCTCACACTCACCCTCACCCTAACTCTAATCCTAAACCTCACCCTATCCCTAACCCTAACCCTCACTCTAACCCTCAGCCTAGCCCTCACCCTTACACTTATCCTAACCGTAAACCTCATCCTAACATTCAACCTAACCCTAAACCTAACCCTAACCCTCACCCAAACACGAACCTTAACACTCACCATCATGCTCGGCCTAAGCCTAAGCCTAAGCCTAAGCCTAACCTTAATCCCAATCCTCACCCTAACCCTAACTGTAACCCTAAACCTCACCCTCACCCTAAACCTCACACTAACACTAACCGTAACCCTCACCCGCACCCGCACCATAACCGTAACCTTAAACCGAACACTAACAATAACCCTAACCCTAATCCTAACGTTCACCCTAGCCATAAACGTCACCCTGACCCAAACCCTCACCCTAAGACTTACGCTCACCATAAAACTAACCCTAACACTGACACTAAACTCACACTAACACTAACCCTAAATCTAACCCTAAACCTCAACCTCACCCTAACCCTAACCCTAACCGTAACCCTAAACCTCACCCTAACCCTAACCTTCACACTCACCCTAAACATCACCCGAACCATAAACCTCAGCCTAACACTAACCCCAACCCTCACCCTCAACCTCGACTTCACCTTAACCCTAACCCTCATCCTCACCCTAAACCTCACATTAACCCTAACACTAATCCTCAATCTAATCCACAACCTCACCCTAAAGCTAACACTAACCCTTAAACTAACCCTAACCCTCACCCTTACCGTAACCCTCACCTTCAGCCTAACCCGCGCCTTTACACTTACCGTCACCCCCACGCTAATGCGCACCCTAAACCTAACCCTTACCCTAAACCTAAATGTACCTCGAAACTTCAACCTCAACATAACCCTAACTCTAAAACTAACCCTAATACTAAACCTGACCCAAACCCTAATCCTAACCCTCACCCTCACCATAACAGTAACCCTAACCCTAAAGGTAACACTAACCCTCACACTAACCTTAAACCTCACCCTAATCCTAGACCTCACCCTAACCCTAAACCTAACCCTAATCCTCACCCTGACCCTAGCCCTCACCCTAACCCTAATCCTAACCAGCACCCTCATCCTAACCCTAACCTTCATCCTCACCCTAAACCTCACACTAACCCTAATCCTAATCCTAATCCTAAATCTAACCCTCACCCTAACCCTAACCCTAACCCTTACAATAACCCCAAACTTTAACCTAACACTCACCCTTACCTTAATACTCAACCTCAACCTAAACATCAACTTTACCCTTGTCGTCATCACCCTAACCCTCACCCTAACCCTAAACCTCATCCCAACACTCACCCTAACCGTAAACCTAACCATCACCGTAACCCTAACCTTCACGCTCAACCTCACGCTCAGCCTAAGCCTAAGCCTAAGACTAACCCTCACCCTAACCCTAGACCTCACCCTAACCCTAATCGTAATCCTAAACCTCACTTTGACACTCATCCTAGCCCTAACCCTAACCACCACCCTAAACCAAATCTTCACCCCCACCCTCACACTCAGCCTAACCCTAAGCCTAAGCTTAACCCTAACCCTAAACCTCACACCCTCACCCTCACCCTAATCCTAACCCTAACCCTAACCATAACGCTAAACCTCAACCTAACCCTCTCCCTAACCTTAACCCTAAAACTAACCCTAACCCTAACCCTCCAAATAAACCTAAATCTAACCGTAAATCTCACACTCACCCTAACCCTAATCCTAACACTAACCCTAAACTTCACCCTATCCCTATCCACATACTCTCCCTAAACCTAACACTAACCCTAACCCGAAACCTAATCCTCAATCGAACCCTCACCCAAATGCTAAACTTAACCCTAAACCTAAACCTCACAATAACCCTAACCCAACACCTCACCCTCAACCTAGGAATCACCCTAACCCTAATCCTAACCCTAACCCTCATCCTAAACCTCACCCTAACAATAACCCTAACCCTAACCCTCAACCTAACCCTAATCCTCACCTTCACTGTAAACATTAACCTAACCCTCACCCTAACCCTAAACTTAACCCGAACCCTAACTCTCACACTAAGCCTAACCCTCACCCTGACCCTCACCCTAACCCTCACCTTAACCCTAACCCCCACCCTGACCCGAAACCTATCCCTAAACCTCACCCTCAACCTAACCCTAACTCTAACCCTAAATCTAAAATTAAACCTCACCATATCCCTAACCCTAACGCTCACACTCATCCTCATGCTCAGCCTAACCCTAAGCCTAACACTATCCCTAACCCTAACCCTCACACTCACAATAAGCCTTACCCTAATCCTAATCCTAACACTAAGCCTTACCCTCACCCTCACCCTAACCCTCACCATAACCCTAATTCTAACACTAACCCTAACCCTAACAATCAGCCTAACCCTAAACCTAACTCTAACCCTAAACCTCACACTAACCTGCACCCTCACCCTCACTGTAATCCTAACACTAACCTTAACCCTAACCCTAAACCTCACCCTAACCTTCCCCTTAACCCTATATCTCAACCTAAACCTCATCCTCACCCTAACCCTAACACTAACCCTAACCCTAACCCTCACCCTAACCCTATATCTAACCCTAAACCTCACCCTCACCTTCACCCTAACCCTAAACCTAACCCTAAACCCCACCCTAACCCTAACCCTAACCCTCACCCGTACTTTCATCTTCACCAAAACTCGAACCCTAACCCTAACAATAACACTAACCCTAACAATCACCCTAACCCTCATCCTCACCCCCATTCTCACCCTCAGCCTAACCCTAAGCCTAAGCCTAACCCTCAACCTAACCCTCATACTCATGCTCACCCTAAACCTAATCCTAATCCTAAGCCTATCCCTAAACCTCAACCAAACACACAACCTCACCTTAACATTAACTCTAACCCTAAACCTCACACTAACCCTCCCCCTAACCCTAACTCTAACCCTAAACTTCACCCTAACTTAACCCTCACCCTCAACCTCATTGTAATTCTAAGCCTAACCCTAACAATAACACTAAACCTAACCCTAATCCTCACCCTAACCATAACCCTCAGCCTCAGCCTCAACCTAACCCTAACCCAAACCCTAACACTAACCCTCACCCTAACCCTAAGCCTAAGCCTAACCCTAACCCTCACACTCAAACTCAAACTAATCAAAATCGTAAACCTAAACCTATACCTAACCCTCAACCTAAGGCTAATTCTAACCCTCACCCGTACCCTAACCCTAACCCTCATCCTCACCCTAAACCTCACCCTCACCCTTATCTTAATCCTCACCCTCAGCCTCAACGTGAGGTTTACACTTACCATCATACTCACCCTAACCCTCAACCTCATCCTAACCCTCAACCTAACCGTAAACCTAACCATCACCCTAACCCTAACCCTCACCCTCAACCTCATGCTCAGTCTAAACCTAAGCCTAAGCCTAACCCTTACCCTTACCCTCACCCTCACCCGAGCCCTCACCCTAACCATCACCCTAAACCTAATCCTCACCCCCAGCCTCACCCTCAGCATAACCCTAACCCTAACCCTAACACTAACCCTCACATAGCCCAACCCTATCACTAATGCTAACCCTAACCCTAAACCTAAACCTCAACCTAACCCTCAACCTAACCTTAACCCTAACACTAACCCTAACACTAAACGTTGACCTAACCCTCCCCCTAACCCTAAATATAATCCTAAAACTCACCCTCACCCTAACCCAAATACTAACCCTAAACCTCACCCTAACCCTAACCCTCACCCTCACTGTAACCTTAAGCCTTATCCTAAACCTCACCCTAAACCTAACCCTAAACCGCAACCAAACACTAATCCTAACACTCACCCACACCCTAGCCCTCACCCGAACCCTAATCATAACCCTAATCCTCACCCTAACCCTCACCCTAACACTTACACTAACCCTCACCCTAATCCTAAGCCTAACCCTAATCTTCAACCTAACCCTAACCCTCAACCTCACTGTAACCCTAACCCTAACCATCACTTGGGCCCTAAACTTAACCCGAACCCTAACTCTCACCGTAACCCTACCCCTATATCTCACCCTCACCCTAACACTCACCTTCAGCCTCACCCTAAACTTAACCCTAAGCCTAAGCCTAACCCTAACCCTAACCCTCACACTCACCCTAACAGTTCCCTAATCCTAATCCTAACACTAAGCCTTATCCTCAACCTCACCCTAACCCTCACCGTAACCCTAACTCTAACACTAACCCTAACTCTAACCCTCACCCTCAGCCTCACCCTAACGCTAACTCTAACCCTATACCTCACCCTCACTCTAACCCTAACCCTCACCTGCACCCTCCCCCTCACAGTAACTCTAAGCCTAACCATAACAATAACACTAAGCATAACCCAAACCGTCAACCTAACCCTAATCCTCACGCCCACCCTCACCCTCAGCCTAACCCTAAGCCTATGCTTAACCCCCACCATAACTGTCACACTCACCCACACCATACGCCTAATACTAAATCTAACCCTATCCCTAACCCTCAACCTAACCCTCACCCTCCCCGTAAACCTAACAATAACCCTAACCCTAACCCTCACCCTAAACCTCATGCTCAGCCTAACCCTAAGCCTAAGCCTAACCCTCATCCTAAACCTCACCCTAACCCTAACCCTAACCATCACCCTAAACCTAATCCTCACCCCCACCCTCAACCTCAGCCTAAACCTTAGCCTAAGCCTAACCCTAACAAAAACCCTCACAGTCACCCTCACCCTCACCCTAATCCTAACCCTAACCCTAACCATATCCCTAAACCTCATCCTAACCCTCACCCTATACTTAAACCTAAAACTAACCCTAACCCTATCCCTAACCCTCAAACTCACCCTCCAACTAACCCTAAATCTAATCCTAAACCTCACACTTACACTAATCCTAATCCTATCCCTAACCCTAAACCTCACCCTAACCCTAACTCCAACCCTCACCCTCACCCTCAACCTCACCCTCACTGTAACTCTAACCCTAACCCTAAGAATAACACTAATCCTAGCCCTAAATCTAACACTAACCCTAATCCTCACCATCACGGTAACCCTGACCATCAAACTAACCCTCAAACTAACCCTAACCCTAACCCTAAAACTTAATCTAACACTAACCCTTACCCTCACCCTCACCCAAGCCCTCAATCTAACCCTAATCCCAATCCTAATCCTCATCCTTAACCTCTACATAACCCTAACCTTAACCCTCACCCTAACCCTAAACCTAACCCTAACTCTTAACCGAACCCTAACCCTAAACCTACCCCTCACGCTAACCCTAAACATAACCGAACCCTAATTCTCACCCTAACCCTAAATCTAACCTCATCCTAACTCTCACCCTAACACTAAACCTAAACCTCACCCTCACCCTCACCCTTATCCGAACCCTAACCCTCAACCTAACCCTAAAACTTACCCTCACCCTAACCCTTATCCTAACCCTCAACCTAACCCTAAACTTAACCTGAACCCTAACTCTCACACTTACCCTAACCCTAACCCTCAACCTAACCATAACCCTAAACCTAACCCTCACCCTCAACCTCACCCTCAGCCTAACCCTAAGCCTAACCCTAAACCTAACAAGAACACACTCACTAACCCTCAACCTAACCCTAATCCTAGCAATAACCCTCACACTCACCCTAAACCTAACCCTAACCCTAACCCTTACCCTCAACCTCAGCCTAACCCTAAGCCTATCCCTAACCCTAACCCTAACCTTCACACTCACC
This sequence comes from Dipodomys merriami, assembly GCF_024711535.1. Taxonomy (NCBI): domain Eukaryota; kingdom Metazoa; phylum Chordata; class Mammalia; order Rodentia; family Heteromyidae; genus Dipodomys; species Dipodomys merriami. The sequence continues at coordinate 1,846,263 of NW_027202360.1, read as the reverse complement.
CTAAACCTAACCCTAATCCTACTCCTAACCCTAACTCTAACCATCAACCTCAACCTAACCCTCACTTAAGCCTAACCCTAACATTAATCCTAAACCTAACCCTCACCTTCAGACTCACCCTAACCCTAAGTCTAACACTAAACCTCAACCTGGCCCTAACCCTAACCATAACCCTATCCCCAAACCTCATCCTATCCCTAAATCTAACACTCACCCACACCATAACGGAAACCCTAACCCTAATGCTAACAATAATCCTAACCCTAACCCTAACCCTCACCGTAAACATAACCCTCACCCTAACCCTAACCCTCACCCTAACACTTGCCCTAACCCTAACCCTAACCCAAACCCTAACCCTCACCTCACCCTCACCATAAATCTAACCTTAACCCTAACAATAACACTAATGATAACCCTAAACCTAACCGTAACCCTAACCCTAACCCTAATGCTAACACTCAACCTCACCCTAACCCTAATCCTAACCGTAAACCTCACCCTAACCCTAACCCTCACCCTCACCGTAACCCTAACCCTCATCCTTACCCTCACCCTAACCCTCATCCTTACCCTCACCCTAACCCCAACCCTATCCCTAAACCTTACCCTAAAACAAACACTAATCCTCACGCTCACCCTAGCGCTCACCCTAAAAGTAATTGTAACCCTAATCCTCACCCTAACCCTCACACGAACCCTAACACTAACCCTCATCCTTACCCTAACCCTAAACCTCAACCTAACACTAACACTGACGCTCACCCTAACCCTAACACTCACCCTACCCCTAAACTTAACAAAACCTAAATATCACCCTAACCCTAACAATCACACTAATCCCCAACCGACTAACCCTATCCCTAAACCCCACCCTAACCCTACCCCTAACCCTCACCCTCACCCTCAGCCTCAGCCTAAACCTAAGCCTAAACCTAACCCTAACCCTAACCCTCAAACTCACCCTAATCCTTACACTAATCCTAATCCTAACCCTAACCCAAATCCTCACACTCACGCTAACCTTCACCCTAACCCTACCCCTCACCCTAACCCTAATCCTAAACCTCATCCTAACCCTCACCCTAACACTAAGCCTAACCCTCACCCTCACTATCACCCTAACCCTAACCCTAACCCTAACCCTCATCCTAACCCTCCCTCTAACCCTTACCCTAAACCATACCCTAACCCTAACCCTCAACTTTAACCTCATCCTTAGCCTAACCCTTAACCTAAACCTAAACCTAACCTAACACAATCACTCACCCTCACCTTAACCCTAATGCTAATCCTAACCCTCACTCTCACCCTCAGTGTAACCCTAAGCCTAACCCTAACCAGAACATTAACCCTCACACTCACCCTAACCCTTAACATAATCCTAATCCTAACCCTAACCCTAAGCCTCACACTCAGCCTCAGGTTAACCCTAACTCTAACCCTATACCTCACACTCACCAGAACCCTAACCCTAAACCTAACCCTAAAGCTCACCCTGACCCTAACTGTAAACCTCAACCTCTAACACTAATCCTAAACCTAACCCTCATCCTGACCCTCCCCATACACCTAACCCTAACCCTCACCCTAAACCTAACCCTCATCCTCACCCTCATCATCAGCCTAACCCTAAGCCTAACCCTAAACTTAACCCTAACCCTCACACTCACCCTAACCCTAACCCTATTCCTAATCCTAACCCTAACCCTAAACTTCACCCTTACCCTAAACCTCACCCTCAACCTCAGCCTAACCCTAAGCCTATCCCTAACCCTAAACCTAACCCTCACACTCACCCAAACCCTAACTGTAATCCTACTCCTAACCCTAACTCTAATCCTCACCCTCAACCTAACCCTCACCTTAAGCCTAACCCTAACATTAATCCTAAACCTAACTCTCACCCTCAGCCTCATCCTAACCCTAACTCTAACACTAAACCTCATCCTGACCCTAACCCTAACCCTAACCTTATAACTAAACCTCATGCTAGTCCTAAACCTAAGCCTCACCCTCACCCTCACCATAACCGTAACCCTAACCCTAATGCTAAAAACAATCCTAAACCTCACCCTAACCATAACACTCACCTTAACCCTCACCCTCACCCTAACACTTACGTTCACCCTAACACTAACTCTAATACTAACACTAACCCTCACACTAATCCTAACCATCACCCTAACACTAAACCTCACCTTAAAACTAACCCTAAACCTCACCCTCTTCCTAGCCCTCACCCTAAGCCTAACACTCATCCTCACCCTAAACCTCACACTAACCCTAACACTAATCCTCAATCTAACCCTCACCCTCACCCTAAAGCTAACACTAACCCTCACCCTAACCCTAACCCTAAACCTTACCGTAACCATCACCCTCAGCCTAACCCTCAACTTTACCCTTACCGTCACCCCCAAGCTAACCCGCACCCTAAACCTAACTGTACCCCTAAACCTCACCCTCACCGTAACCGTAACTCTAACCCTAAACCTAACACTAAACCTCCCCCTAACCCTAACCCTAAACTTAAATGTCACCCTCACACTCACCCTAGCCCTTACTCTAACTCTAATCCTAACCCTAACCCTCATCCAAAAACCTCCGGCTAACCCTAACCATCAACCTCAAACTCACCCTCAGCCTAACCGTAAGCCTAACCCTAAACGTAAACCTAAAACACACTCACCCTCACTCTAACCCAAATCCTATCCCTAACACTAACCCTAACCCTAACCCTCCCCCTGACTCACTCTAACCCTAAACCTAAAAATAACACTTACCCTAACCGTGAACCTAAACCTCACCCTAACCCTAACTCTAAACCTAAACCTCAACCTCACCCAAACCATAACCCAAACCCTAAACATCACCCTAACACTAATCCTAACCCTAACTCACACCCTCACCCTCAGGCTAATCCTAATCCTAAGCCTAACCCTAACCCTCACACACACCCTAAACCTAACCCTAAACCTCACCCTAAACCTAACCCTCACCCTCAACCTCAGCCTAAACCTAAGCCTATCCCTAATCCTAACCCTAACCCTCACACTCACCCTAACACAAACCCTAATCCTACTACTAACCCTAACCCTAACCCTCAGCCTCAACCTAACCCTCACCTTAACCCTAACCTTAACATTAATCCTAACCCTAACCATCACCCTCAGCCTCACCCTAAACCTAACTCTAACACTAAAACTCACCCTAACCCTAACACTAACCCTAACCCTAACCCTAAACCTCATCCTAGCCCTAACCCTAACCGTCACCCTCACAATCACCATAACCTTAACCCTAACACTAATGCTAACAATAACCCTAAACCTAACCCTTAGCCTCACCCTAACCATAACCCTCACCCTAACCCTAACCCTCACCCTAACACTTACCCTCACCCTAACACTAATCCTAACCATAACACTAAACCTCACACTATCCCTAAGCATCACCCTACACATAAACCTCACCCTAACCCTAACCCTCATCCTCACCCCAAAATTCACACTAACCCTAACCCTAAACCTCCTAAACCCTGAAACTAACCTTAACCCTAACACTTACCCTAATCCTAACCCTAGACCTAACCCTCCAACTAAACCTAATTCTAACCATAAACCGCACCCTCACCCTAACACTAACCCTAACCCTAAACTTAACCCTAACTCTAACCCTAATCCTCACCCTCACCATCACTCTCAACATAACTCTAACCCTAACCCAAACAATAACAGTAATCTGAACCCTAAATCTAACCCTAACCCTAACCCTAACCCTAACCCTAATGCTAACACTCAATTTCACCCAAACCCTAATCCAAACCGTAAACCTCATCCTAACCCTAACTCTCACCCTCAACGTAAACCTAATGCTCATCCTAACCCTCACCCTAACCCTAACCCTAACCCTAAACGTTACCCTATCACTAACCCTAATCCTCACCTTCACCCTAGCCCTCACCCTAACCTTAATCGTAAACCTAATCCTCATCCTAACCCTCACCCTAACTCTAAGCCTAACCCTAAACCTAACCCCAAACCTCACTGTAACCCTAACCCTAACCCTAACACTAACACTAACCCTAAACCTAACCCGAAACCTAACCCTAATCCTCAGACTCACCCTCACCCTAACCCAAACCCTAACCCTCATCCTAACTCTAATCCTAACCCTCACCCGAATCCTAACCCTCACACTCACCATCACCCTAACTCTAATCCTAAACCTCACCCTATCCCTAACCCTAACCCTCACTCTAACCCTCAGCCTAGCCCTCACCCTTACACTTATCCTAACCCTAAACCTCATACTAACATTCTCCCTAATCCTAAACTAACCCTAACACTCACCCAAACACGAACCCTAACACTCACCCTCATGCTCGGCCTAAGGCAAACCTAACCTTAATCCCAATCCTCACCCTAACCCTAACTGTAACCCTAAAACTCACCCTCACCCTAACAGTAACCCTAACCCTCATCCGCACACGCACCATAACCATAACCTTAAACCGAACCCTAACAATAACCCTAACCCTAATCCTAACGCTCACAATAACCATAACTGTCACCCTGACCCAAAACCTCAAGTTAAGACTTACGCTCACCGTATCACTAACCCTAATGCTAACACTAACCTCACACTAACACCAACCCTAAATCTAACCCTAATCCACAACCTCACCCTAACTAACCCTAACCCTAACCCTAACCCTAAACCTAACCCGAACCCTAACCCTCACACTCACCCTAAACATCACCCGAACCATAAACCTCAGCCTAACACTAACCCCAACCCTCACCCTCACCCTAGCCTTCACCCTAACCCTAACCCTCATCCTCACCCTAAACCTCACACTAAGTCTAACACTAATCCTCAATCTAATTCTCAACCTGACTCTAAAGCTAACACTAAGCCTCAGCCTAACCCTAACCCTCAACCTTACCGTAACCCTCACCCTCAGCCTAACCCTCGCCTTTACCCTTACTGTCACCCCCATGCTAATGCGCACCCTAAACCTAACCCTTACCCTAACCCTAACTCTACCCCTAAACTTCAACCTCAACATAACCCTAACTCTAACACTAACCCTAATACTAAACCTGACCCAAACCCTAAACCTAACCCTCACCCTCACCATAACCGTAACCCTAACCCTAAAGTTAACAATAACCGTAAACCTAACCCTAACCTTCACAAGAACCATAACCCACACCCTAACCCTAACCCTCACCCTAACACATACCCTCACCCTAACACTAACGCTAACCCTAACAATAACAGTCACACTAACCCTAAACCTCACCCTAACCCTAAACCTAACCCTAATCCTCACCCTGACCCTAACCCTAATTCTAACCATCACCCTCACCCTAACCCTAAACTTCATCCTCACCCTAAATCTCACACTAACCCTAAACCTAATCCTAAATCTAACCCTCACCCTAACCCTAACCCTAACCCTTACCCTAACCCCAAACTTTAACCTAACCCTCACCCTTACCTTAACCCTCAACCTCAACCTAAACATCATCTTTACCCTTATCACCATCACCCTAACCCTCACCCTAACCCTAAACTTCATTCCAACCCTCACCCAACCGTAAACCTAACAATCACCCTAACCCTAAACCTGACCCTCAACCTCACGCTCAGCCTAACCCTAAGCCTAAGCCTAACCCTTAACCTGACCCTCACCCTAACCCTAGAACTCAACCTAACCCTAATCGTAATCCTAACCCACATCTTGACACTCATCCTAGCCCTAACCCTAACAATCACCCTAAAGCTAATCTTCACCCACACCCTCACACTCAGCCTAACCCTAGCCTAAGCCTAAACCTAAACCTAACCCTCACACTCACCCTCACCCTCACCCTAATCCTAACCCTAACCCTAACAATAATACTAAACCTCAACCTAAACCTCTCCCTAACCTTAACCCTAAAACTAACCCTAACCCTAACCCTCGACCTAACCCTCCAAATAACCCTAAATCTAACCCTAAATCTCACCCTCACCCAAACCCTAATCCTAAACCTAACCCTAAACCTCACCCTATCCCTATCCCTAACCCTCACCCTCACCCTCACCCTCATCACAACTCTAAGCCTAACACTAACAATAACACTAATCCTAACCCTAAACCTAACCCAAACCCTAACCCTAATCCTAACACTCACTCTCATGCTAGGCCTAATCCTAACCCTAACCCTCACCCTAACCCTAATCCTCATTCTCACCATAACCCTCACCCTCACCCTAACCCTAATCCTAACCCTAATCCTCATCCTTACCCTCACCCTAACCCTAAATTTAACCCTCACCGTAGCCCTAACCCTAAGCCTAATCCTCATCGTAACCCTAAAACTCATGCTCGCCATAACTTTAACCATAATCCTCACCCTATCCCTAAACATAATCAAACCCTAACTCTCATCCTCACCATAACCCTAACCCTCATCCTTACCCTAACCCTCACACTTAACCTCACCCTAATCCTAACCCTCACCCTAAACCTCACCCTAACCCTAACCCTCACCCTCACCCTCACACTCACCATAACTCTAACCCTAACCCTAACAATAACACTAATCCTAAACCGAAACCTAACCCTAACCCTAATCCTAACACTCACCCTCACACTAACCCTAATCCTAAACCAAACCCTCACCCTAACCCTAATCATCACCCTCACCAAAACACTAACCCTCAACCTAACTCTCACCCTAACCCTAAACCTTAATCTAACACTAACCCTAACCCTCAACCTCACCCTAGCCCTCACCCTAACCCTAATCCTAACCCTAAACCTCATCCTTACCCTCACCCTAACCGTAACCTTAACCCTCACCCTAGCCCTAAACCTAACCCTAATCCTCAACGTAACCCTAAACCTCACACTCACCTTAAACCTAACCCTAAGCCTCACCCTTACCATAAACATAACTGAACCCTAACTCTCACCCTAACCCTAACCCTAACCCTAAAACTTAATCTAACACTAACCCTAACCCTCATCCTCACCCTCAGCCTAACCCTAAGCCAAAACCTAACCCTAGCCCTAACGCTCACACTCACCCTAAACCTTACCCTAAACCTAACCCTAACCCTAAGCCTAACCCTCACCCTCAACCTAACCCTCACCCTAGCCCTAAATGTCACACTAACCCCAACCCTAACCCTCGACCTCAGCCTCATCCTACCCCTAACTCTAACCCTAAACTTCACCATCACCCTAACACTAACCCTACCCCTAACCCTAAACCTCACCCTCACCCTAGCGCTCACCCTCAACCTACAACTAACCATAACCCTCACCCTCACCCTAACCCTAATCCGATCCCTCACCCTCAACCTAACCCTAACACTCACCCTCATCATAACCCTTACCCTAACCCTCAACCTAACCCTAAACTTAACCCAAACACTAACTCTCACCTTTACCATAATCCTAATGATCAAGCTGAACCTAACCCTAAACCTCATCCTCACTCTAGCCTCACCCAAACCTAATCCTAACCCTATCCCTTTTCCTAACCCTCCCCCTAACCTTTACCCTAAGCCTCATCCTAACACTAACCCACAGCCTCAACCTCACCCTCAGACTAACCCTAAGCCTAACACTAAACCTAACCCTAACACACAAACTCACCCTCACCCTAAACCTCACCCTAACCCTAACCCTCATCTTAACCATCCACATAACCCTAAACCTAACCCTAACACTAACCCACACCCTTACCCTCAATCTAATTCTAAACCCAACCCTATTTCTAACCCTCACACTCACTGTAACCCTAAACCTAAACCTCACCCTAACCCTAACCCTCACCCTCAACCTCAGACTAACCCTAAGCCTATCCCTAACCCTATGCCTAACCCTCACACTCACCCTCACCCTAACACTAATCCTACTCCTAACCCTAATCCTAACCCTCAGCCTCAACCTAACCCTCACCTTAAGCCTAAGCTTAACATTAATCCTAACCCTAACCATCACCCTCAGCCTCACCCTAACACTAACTCTAACACTAAACCTCACCCTGACCCTCAACCTAAACCTCACGCTCACCCTAGCCCTCTCCCTAACCTTAATCCTAACACTAACCCTCATGCTAACCCTCCCCCAAACCCTTACCCTAACCCTCACCCAAACCCTAATCCTCACCCTCACCCTCACCCTCAGCCTAACCTGAAGCCTAACCCTAAACCTAACACTAACATACACTCTCAACCTCACCTTAACCCTAATCCTAACCCTAACCCTCACCCTCACCCTCAGTGTAAACCTAAGCCTAACCCTAACCCTAACCCTAACCCTAAACCCTCACACTCACCCTAACCCTTACCCTAATCCTTATCCTAAACCTAACCCTAACCCTCACCCTCAGCCTCACCTTAACCCTACCTCTAATTCTAAACCTCAGCCTCACCCTAACCCTAACTCTAACCCTAACCCTAAACCTTACCCTAACCTTAACCTTTAACCTCACCCTCAACCTAGCCCGCACCCTAACCCTAATCCTAATCCTAACCCTCATCCTAACCCTCCCCCTAACCTTAACCCTAACCCTCACCCTAACCTTAACCCTCACCCTTACCCTCACTCTAACACTGACACTTACACTAACCTAAAACCTAACACTAACTGGAACCCTAACACTCACCCTCAGCTTCACCCTAACCCTAACTCTAACCATAAACCTCACCCTCACCCTAACCCTAACCCTAATCCTAACCCTAACCCTCACCCTAACCATAACCCTCACCCTCACTGTAACCATAAACCTCATCCTAACCCTCACCCTAATCCTATCCCTAACCCTAAGCCTTAACCTAACACTAACCCTAGTTCTCACCCTCACCCTATCCCTCACCCTAACACTAATCATAACCCTAATCCTCATCCTAACCCTAAAACTAACCCTAATCCTTAACCTAACCCAGAACCTCAACCTAACCCTAAAACTAATGCTCACCATATCCCTAACCCTAACCCTCACCCTAACCCTGAACTTAACTGAACCCTAACTCTTTTTTTTTTAATTTAATTTAATTTAATTTGAGAACATACTGTACAGAGGGGTTACAATTACATTGGCAGGATAATGCATACATTTCTTACCAAGCATTGCAGCCTCCTCCTTTGTTTACCCTTCACCTTCCTTCCCAGCCTCCCCCCTCCCCCCCACCCAATCATACCCCCTCCCCCCCCCACACCGACATTGTAAAGCTTGATTTGACATGACATTTTGTAATTCTCCTTGTTGCAACAGGTCCACCTGAATCCTTAAACGACTTGTTGTCCCCATCTCCTCCACATGTTATACTGACATCAAATAAAGTGAAAGCGGGGGTTACACTGTGGGGGAGGGACATACAAAGCAACAAAGAAATAATCTTATAAATGCGTTAGAAACACATGCATGAAAGAAACGAAAACATTAAAATACATAACTAAGGGTTCATTTTCCTAACATCACATTATCTGACCTTTTCTGCTTGACTCATACCTATACTAGATATTGCAAATAAGGGAAACCATGGGACCTATGTTTCTTTGGGCCTGGCTTACTTCACTTAATATAATTTTTTCCAAGCCTTTCCATTTCCTCACAAATGGGGAAATGTCATTCTTTCTGATGGAGGCATAGAATTCCATTGTGTATATATACCACATTTTCTTGATCCATTCATCTACTGAGGGGCATCTGGGTTGGTTCCATATCTTAGCTATGGTAAATAATGCTGCAATAAACATAGTTGTGCTGGTAGCTTTAGTGTGGTCTTGTTTGTATACATTTGGGTAAATGCCCAAAAGTGGGATTGCTGGATCATAGGGGAGATCTATGTGAAGTCTTTGAGGAACCTCCATACTGCTTTCCAAAGTGGTTGAACAAGTTTACTTTCCCACCAACAATGTAGTAAGGTTCCTTTCTGTCCACATCCCCTCCAGCATCTGTTGTTGTTAGAGTTCTTGATTTTTGCTGTTCTAACTGGAGTGAGGTGATATCTCAATGTTGTTTTGATTTGCATTTCTTTTATGGCTAGGGATGTTGAACATTTCTTCATGTGTCTATTGGCCATCCTTCTTTCTTCTTCAGAGAAGCTTCTCTTTAAGTCTTTCGCCCACTTATTTATTGGGCAGTTGTTTCTTTGAGGATTTGTTGTTGGGTGGCTTAATTTTTTGAGTTCCAAGTATATTTTAGATATGAGACCCTTGTCCGTTGTATGGCTAGTAAAGATCTTCTCCCAATCGGTGGGCTTTCTATTGATCTTGCTAGCTATGTCATTTGCCCTGCAGAAGCTCTGCAACCTTATGCAATCCCATTTGTCCAAACTTTCTTTGATTTGTTGTGTTTCTGGGTCTCTATTCAGAAAATTTGGGCCTGAGCCAAGGAGACCTAGGGTTTCTCCTATTCCATCCTGTAATGTTTTCAGAGTGTCTGCTTTGAGTTCAAGGTCTTTGATCCATTTGGAGTTGATTCTGGTGCAGGGTGATATATAAGGATCTAGCTTTAGTTTTCTACATGTAGTTAACCAATTTTACCAGCACCATTTACTGAAGAGGCTGTCTTTCTTCCATTCTATTGTTTTAGCTTCCTTATCGAAGATTAGATGGCTATAGGTCTGTAGTTTCATTTCTGGGTTTTCCTGAACCATAACTATTACCCTAATCCAAACCCTCAACCTAACCCTAAACCTAACGCTCACCATAACCCTATCCCTAATCCTAACAATCACCGTAACCCTCACCCTAACACTAAATCAAACCGTAGACCTCACTCTCACACTAACACTAATCCAAACCCTAAACTTCACCCTCAACCTCACCCTTAGCCTAACTCTTAGCCTAAACCTAAAGCTAACACACACACTCAACCTCACCCTAACCCAAATCCTAACCCTAAACCTCACCATCACCCTAACTCTAACCCCAAACCTCACCTTCATCATAATCCTCATTCTAACCCTAACCCAAACCCTAAAACTCACCCTAACCCTAAACCTATGCCTCACCCTCACCGTAAACAAAACCCTAAACCTAACCCTAACAATAACCCTAACCCTAATCCTAACGCTCACCCTAACCATAACACTCACCCTAACCCAAAACCTCACATTAAAACTTACCCTCAACCTAACACTAACCCTAACCCTAACACTAACCCTCACATTAACCCTAACCATAACCCTAACCCTAACCTCAACCTAAACCTCACCCTCACCCTAACTCTAACAGTAACCCTATTCCTAACCCTAACCCTAACCCTCCCCATAACCCTATATCTAACCCTAAACCTCACCCTCACACTAACCCTCACCCTAACCCTAAACCACACCCTAACCCTAACCCTAACCCTCACCCGCACCACAACCTCAACCTAACCCTAAGCCTAAGCCTAGCCCTCACCATCACCGTCACACTCACCCTCACCCTAAATCTAATACTAAACCTAACACTATCCCTAAACCTCAACCTAACCCTCACCCTAACCCTAAAACTAACCATCACCAAAACCCTAACACTCACCCTCAACGTCACGCTCAGCCTAACCCTAAGCCTAAGCTTAACCCTTACCCTAAACCTCAACAACACCCTAGACCTCACCCTAACCCTAATCCTAATCCTAATCCTTATCCTAACCCTCACCCTAGCCCCAACCCTAACCACCACCCTAAACCTAATCTTCACCCCCACCCTCACCCTCAGCCTAACTATAAGCCTAATTCTAAGACTAACCCTAACCCTCACCCTCACACTCACACTCACCCTACTCCTAAAACTAACCCTGACCATAACCCTAAACCTCAACCTAACCCTCACCCTAAACTTAACCCTAAAACTAACCCTAACCCTAACCCTCGACCTAAACCTCCAACTAACCCTAAATCTAACCTAAACCTCACCCTCACCCTAACCCTAATCCTAACACTAACCCTAAACCTCACCCTAAACCTAACCCTAACCCTCACCCTCACCCTCACCGTAACTCTAACCCTAACCCTAACAATAACACTAACCCTAACCCAAACCATCACCCTAACCCTAATCTTTACCCCCACCCTCACCCTGAGCCTAACCCTAAGCCTAAGCCTAGCCCTCACACTAACGGTCACACTCACCCTCACCCTAACCCTAATACTAAACCTAACCCTATCCCTAAACCTAAACCTAACCCTCATCATCCCCTAACCCTAACACTAACAATAACCCTAAACCTCCCCCTAACCCTCCCCCTAACACTAACTCTAACGTTAAACCTCACCCTCACCCTAACCCTAACCATAAACCTCACGCTAAACCTCACACTAACCCTAACCTTAACACTCACCCTCAATCTCACCGTAACTCTAAACCTAACCCTAAAAATAACACTAACCCTAACCTTAACCCTAATATTATCCATAATCCTCACCTTCAGCCTCAATCTCAGTGCAAACTTAACCCTAACCATAACACTAACAATAACCCTAATCCTAAACCTAACCCTAATACTCAACCCCACCCTCACCCTTAGCCTAAACCTAAGCCTAACCCTAACCCTAACCTAACTGTAACCATAACCCTAACCCTAACACTAACACTAAACCCAACCCTAAATCTAACCCTAATCCTCAGCATCACCCTCACCCTAACCAAATCCATAACCTTACCCTCACCCTAACCCAAAGACTAACCCTAACATTGACCCTCAGACTCATCCTCAACCTAACCCTAACCCTAAACCTAACCCTATCCCTAAAACTAACCCTCACCCTAACCATCACACTAGTCCTCACCCTAACACTAATCCTAACCCTAAACCTCATCCTAAACCTCACCCTAAAACTAACCCTAACCCGCACCCTAACCCTAACCCTAACCCTCACCCTCATGCTTGGCCTAAGCCTAAGCCTAAGCCTAAGTGTAACTCTAACCCAAACCCTCACCCTAACACTGACCCTAACACTACCCCTAACTCTAACCGTAAAACTCACTCTCACCCTAACCCTAACTCTAACCCATACCTAAACCTAAACCTCATACTAACCCTAACCCTCACCCTCACCCTCACCCTCACCCTCACCGTAACCATAACCCTAACCCTAACAATAACCCTAACCCTAACCCTGACACTCAACATAACCATAAACCTCACCCGGACCCTAACCCTCACCCTAACACTAAAACTAAAACTAACACTAACCCTCACACTAACCCTAATCATGACCCTAACCCTAAACCTCACCCTAAACCTAAACCTAACCCTCACCCTCACCCGAGCACTCACCCTAACCCTAACCCTCATCCTCACCCTAAATCACACACTAACAGTAACACTAATCCTCAATCTAACCCTCACACACACCCTTCCCCTAACCCTAACCCTCACCCTAACCCTAAACCTCACCCCACTGTAACCCTGAACCTCAGCCTAACCCTCACATTTAACCTTACCATCACCCCCACGCGAACCCTTACCCTAAACCTAACCCTCACCCTAACTCTCACCCTAACCCTACTGACACCACAAAACTCAACCTCAACCTAACCCTAAACTTGACCCTAACCCTAACCTTCAACCTCACCTTTAACCTTACAATAACCCAAATACTAAAACTCAATTTAACCCTCATCATAACCCTAATCCTAACCCTTAACCTAACCCTAAACCTAACCCTAACACTCACCCTTATCTTAACCCTAACCCCCAGCCTAAACCTCACTTTTACCTTTACCATCATCCTCAAACTAAACCTCCTCCTAACCCTAAACCTCATCCTAAACTTCACCCTAACTGCAAACGTAACCGTCACCCTAAACCTAACCATCACCCTCACCCTAGTACTCACCCTAACCCTAATCCTAACCTTAACTCTCATCCTAACCCTAAACCTAAACCTCACCCTCACCCTCACACGAACCCTAATCCTAACTCCACCCTAACCCTAACCCTAAACCTCACCCTCACCCTTACCCTAACCCTAAACCTAACCCTCACTCTCAACCTCACCCTCAGCCTAACCCAAAGCCTAACCCTAAACCAAAACCTAACACACACACTCACCCTCACCCTAACCCTAATCCTAACCCTAACACTAACCCTATACCTCCTCCTAACTCTCACCCTAACCCTAAACCTAACACTAACCCTAACCCTAACCCTCAAGCTAACCCTCACCCTAACCCTAACTCTAACCCTAAACCCCACCCTCATTCTAAACCTCACCCTAACCCTAACACTAACCCTCACCCTCGCCCGTACCATAACCATAAACTTAAACGCAACCCTAACAATAACCCTAACCCTAATCCTAACCCTCAGACTAACCATAACCCTCACCCTGACCCAAACCCTCACCCTAGGGTTAGTGTTAGCATTAGGGTTACTGTAACACTAACCCTAATGCTAACACTAACCCTCACACTAACACTAACCCTAAATCTTACCCTAAACCTCAACCTCACCCGAACCCTAACCCTAACCCTAAACCTCACCCTAAACCTAACCCTCACCCTCACCCTCACCGTAACCGTAACACTATCCCAAACCCTAACAATAAACATAAACCTAACCCTAACACTCACCCTAACCATAACCCTCACCCTAACCCTAATGCTCACCCAAACACTTACCCTCAACCTAACACTAATCCTAACCGTAACACTAACCCGCACACTAACCCTAAACATCACCGTAAACCTAAACCTCAGCCTAACACTAACCCCAACCCTCACCCTCACCCTAGCCTTCACCCTAATCCTAACCCTCATCCTCACACTAAACCTCACACTAACACTAACACTAATCCTCAATCTAACCCTCAACCTCACCCTAAAGCTAACACTAACCCTCACCCTAACCCTAACCCTCACCCTTACTGTAACCCTCACCCTCAGCCTAACCCTCAACTTTACCCTTACTGTCACACCGACGCTAACCCGCACCTAACATTAACATCTCACCCTAACCCTAACTGTACCCCTAAACCTCACCCGCACCATAACCCTAACTCTAATCCTAACACTCACACTAAACCTCACCCTAACCGTAAACCTAACCCTCACCATCACCATAACCGTAACCCTAACCCTAAACCTAACAATAACCCTAAACCTAACCCTAACCCTCACACTAACCATAACCCGCAACTTAACGCTAACCCTAAACCTAACACTAACCCTCACATTAACTCTAAACCTCACCGTAATCCGAAACCTCACCCTAACCCTAACCCTAACCCTAATTCTCACCCTCACCCTAGCCCTCACCCTAGCCCTAATTCTAACCATCACCCTGACCCTAACCCTAACCTTCATCCTCACCCTAAAGATCACACTAACGCTAACCCTAATCCTCAATCTAACCCTCAATCTAGCCCTAACCTTAACCCTTACCCTAACCCTAAACTTAACCCTAACCCTCATTCTTATCTTAACCCTCACCCTCAGCCTAAACCTCATCTTTACCCTTACCATCATCCTCACCCTAACCCTCACCCTTCCCCTAAACCTCATCCTAACCCTCACCCTAACCATAAACCTAACCATCACCCTAACCCTAACCCTCACCCTCAACCTCATGCTCATCCTAACCCTTAGCCTAAGCTGAAAACTTACCCTAACCCTCACCCTCAACTTAGCCCTCATCCTAAACCTAATCCTAATCCTAACCGTCATCTTAACCCTCAACCTAGCCCTAATGCTAACCATCACCCGAAACCTAATATTCACACCCACCCTCACACTCAGCCTAACCCAAAGCCTAAGGCTTACCCTAACCTTAACCCTAACACTCACCCTCACCCTCATCCTAATCCTAACCCTAACACTAACCATAACCCTAAACCTCAACCTAACCCTCACCCTAACCTTAACCCTAAAACTAAACCTAACCCTAACCCTCGACCTAACCCTGCAACTAAAATTAAATCTAACCCTAAATCTCATCCTCAAACTAACCCTAATCCTAACCTTAACCCTAAACTTCACCATAACCCTAACCCTAACCCTCACTCTCACCCTCACCCTAAACATAACTCTAACCCTAACCCTAACAATTACACTAATCCTAAACTGAAACCTAACCCTAACCCTAACCCTAACTGTAATCCTAACACTCAACCTCATGCTAAACCTTATCCTAACCCTAACCCTCACCCTAACCCTAATCCTCACCATCACTGTAACCCTAACCCTCAACCTAACCCTCACCCTAACCCTAACCCTAAACCTAAACCTTAATCTAACACTAATCCTAACCCTCAAGCTCACCCTAGCCCTCACACTAACCCTAATCCTAACCCTAATCCTCATCCTTACCCTCACCCTAAGCCTAACCTTAACCCTCACCCTAGCATTAACCCTAAGCCTAATCCTCAACGTAACCCTAAACCTCATGCTCACTGTAACCCTAACCCTATCCCTCACCCTAACCCTAAACATAACCGAACCCTAACTCTCACCCTAACTCTAACCCTAACACTGACCCTAAACCTAACCCTCACCCTCACCCTAACGCTAATACTAACCCTAACGCTAAACCTCACCCTAAACCTAACCCTCACCCTCACCCTCACCCTCACCCTCACCATAACTCTAACCCTAACCCTAACAATAACACTAATCCAAAACCGAAACCTAACCTTAACCCTAACCCTAACACTAATCCTAACACTCATCCTCGGGCTAAACATAATCCTAAACCTATCCCTAACCCTAACACTAATCATCACCCTGACCTTAACCCTAACCCTCAAACTTACCCTCACCCTACCCTAAACCTAACCCTAAACCTTAATCTAACACTAACCCTAACCCTCACACTCAACCTAGCCCCAGCCCTCACCCTAACCCTAATCCTAACCCTAATCCTCATCCTAACCCTCACCCTAACACTAACCTTAACACTCACCCTAGCCCTAATCCTAATCCTCAACGTCACCCTAAACCTCATGCTCAACTTAACCCTCACCCTAACACTAACCCTAACCCTAAACCTTAATCTAACACTAACCCTAACTCTCATCCTCACCCTCACCCTCAGCCTAACCCTAAGCCAAACCCTAACCCTAGCCCTAATGCTCACACTCACCGCAACCCTTACCCTAAACCTAATCCTAACCCTCACCCTCAAACTTACCCTCACCCTAACCCTAAATCTAACACTAAGCCTAACCCTAACCCTCAACCTCAGTCTCATCTTACACCTAACTATAAACGTAAACGTCACCCTAACACTAACCCTACCCCTAACCCCAAACCTCACCCTAACCCTAACCCTAACCCTAAACCTCACCCTCACCCTAGCCCTCACCCTAACACTAATCCTAACCCTAACCCTCATCCTAACCCTCACCCTAACACTAACCATAACCCTCACGCTCACCCTAACCCTAATCCGAACCCTCACCCTCATCCTAACCCTAACCCTTACCCTTAACGTAACCCTTACCTTAACCCTCAACCTAACCCTAAACTTAACCCAAACACTAACTCTCACCCTTACCATAATCCTAAACCTCAAGCTAACCCTAACCTAAACCTCATTCTCACCCTAGTCTCACCCAAACCTAATCCTAACCCTATCCCTTTTCCTAACCCTCCCCCTAACCCTTATCCTAACTCTCACGCTAACATTAACCCTCAGCCTCAACCTCACCCGCAGACTAACCCTAAGCCTAACCATAAACCTACCATAACACACACACTCACCCTCACCCTAAACCTCTCCCTAACACTAACCCTCATCCTAAACCTCCCCCTAACCCTAACCCTAACCCTAACACTAAACCACACCCTCACCCAAAGCATAATCCTAAGCCTAAGCCTAACCCTAACCCTCACACTCACCCTAACCCTAACCCTAAACTTCACCCTAACCCTAACCCTCACCCTCAACCTCAGCCTAACCTTAAGCCTTTCCCTAACCCTAGCCCTAATCCTCACCATCACCCTAACCCTAATCCTACTCCTAACCCTAATCCTAACCCTCAACCTAAACCTCACCTTAAGCTTAAGCCTAATATTAATCCAAACCCTAACCCTCACCCTCAGCATCACCCTAACCCTAACCCAAACACTAAACTTCATCCTGACCCTAAACCTAAACCTCCCCCTCACCCTAGCCCTCAGCCTAACCCTAATCCTAACACTAAACCTCATCCTAACCCTCCCCCTAACCCTTACCCTAACCCTCACCCTAAAACTAACACTTACCCTCAACCTCACCCTCAGCCTAACCCTAAGCCAAACCCTAAACCTAACTCTAACACACACACTCACCCTCACCCTAACCCTAATCCTAACCCTAACCTCACCCTCACCCTCACCCTCAGTGTAACCTTAAGCCTAACCCTAACACTAACACTCATACTCACCCTAAACCTTACCCTAATCCTAATCCTAAACCTAACCCTAACAGTCACCCTCAGCCTCAGCTTAACCCTAACTCTAACCTTAAACCTCACCCTCACCCTAACCCTAATCCTAACCCTAAACCTCACCGTTACCCTCACCCTCACCCTAACCTTAACCCTCACCCTAGGCTTAACCCTAAGCCGAATCCACAACTTAACCCTAAACCTCATGCTCACCGTAACCCTAACCCTATCCCTCACCCTAACCCTAAATATCACTGAACCCTAACTCTCACCCTAACCCTAATCCTAAACCTCACCCTAACCCTAAACATAACCGAACCCTAACACTCACCCTAACCCTAACCCTAACACCCACACTAACCCGAACCCTCACTCTCACCCTAACCTTAATCTTAACCCTAACACTAAACCTCACCCTAAACTTAATCCTCACCCTCACCCTCACACTCACCCTCACCATAACTCTAACCCTAACCCTAACAATAACACTAATCCTAACCCGAAACCTAAACCTAACCCTAACCCTAACCCTAATCCTAACACTCATCCTCAGGCTAACCCTAATCCTAAACCTAACCCTCACCCTAACCCTAATCATCACCCTGACGGTAAAACTTAACCCTCAAACTTACCCTCACCCTAACCCTCAACCTCACCCTAGCCCTCAGCCTAACCCTAATCCTAACCCTAATCCTCATCCTTACCCTCATCCTAACCGGAACCTTAACCCTCACCCTAGCCCTAACCCTAAGCCTAATCCTCAACATAATCCTAAACCTCAAGCTCACCTTAACCGTAATCCTAACCCTCACCCTAACCCTAAACATACACAAACCCTAACTCTCACCCTAACCCTAACCCTAAACCTTAATCTAACACTAACCCTAACCCTCACCATCACCCTCAGCCTAACCCTAAGCCAAGCCCTAACCCTAGTCCTAATGCTCACACTCACCCTAACCCTTACCCTAAACCTAATCCTAACCCTAAGCCTTACACTCACCATCAACCTAACCCTCACCCTAACACTAAATCTAACACTAACCCTAACCCAAACCCTCAACCTCAGCTTCATCCTACCCCTAACTCTAAACGTAAACCTCACCCTCACCCTAACACTAACCCAACCCCTAACTCTTACCCTAACCCTCACCCTAACACTAACCCTCAGCCTCACCCTCATTCTCAGCCTAACCCTAAGCCTAAGCCTAACCCTAACTCTAACCCTAAACCTCACCCTCACCCTAACCCTAACCCAAACCCTAACCCTAAACCTCACCCTAACCCTAAACCTAAACCTCACCCTAACCCTAGCCCTAAAACTCACCCTCACCCTAGCCCTCACCCTAACCCTAATCCTAATCCTAAAATTCACCCTAACCCTCCTCCTAACCCTAACCCTAACCCTCAGGGTAACCCTAACCCTCATCCTCACACTCACCCTAACCCTGACCCTTACCTTAACCCTAAACCTAACATTAACTGTCACCCTTACACTCAGCCTCCACTTCACCCTAACCCTAACACTAACCCTAAACCTCATCCTCATCCTAAACCTTACCCTAAAACTAACCCTAATCCTCACTCTAACCATAACCCTCACCCTCACCTTAACGCTAACCCTCATCCTAACCCTCACCCTAACCCTAACTATAACCCCAAAACTTACCCTAACACTAACTCTAGTTCTCACCCTCACTCTAGCCCTCACCCTAACACTAATCGTAAACCTAATCCTCATCCTAACCCTCACCCTAACCCTAAAATTAACCCTCATCCTTATCCTAACTCAAACCCTCAACCAAACCCTAAACCTAACGCTCACCATAACCCTAACCCTATTCCTAACACTCATCCTAACCCTCACCCTAACACTAAACCAAACCCTCACCCTCACTCTCACACTAACCCTAATCCTAACCCTAACCCTCACACTCAACCTCACCCTTTGCCTAACCCTTAGCCTAAACCTAAAGCTAACCCTAACACACACACTCACCCTCACCCAAACCCTAATCCTAACCCTAACCCTCACCCTCACCCTAACTCTAAACGTAAACCTCACTTTCATCCTAACCCTAACTCTAACCCTAACCCAAACCCTAAACCTCATCCTAACTCTAACCCAAAACCTCACCCTCACCGTAACCAAAACCCTAAACCTAACCCTAACAATAACCCTAACCCTAATCCTAACACTCACCCTAACCATAACACTCACCCTAACCCAAACCCTCAGCCTAACACTTACCCTCACCCTAAAATTAACCCTAACCCTAACACTAACCCTCACACTAACCCTAACCATAACCCTAACCCTAAACCTCAACCTAACCCTCACCCTCACCCTAACTTTAACACCAATCCTATCCCTAACCCTCACCCTAACCCTCTCCCTAACCCTATATCTAACCCTAAACCTCACCCTCACACTAACCCTAACCCTAACCCTAAACCCCACCCTAACCTTAACCCTAACCCTCACCGGCACCCTCACACTCACCGTAACTCTAATCCTAACCCTAAACAATAACACTAACCCTAACCCAAACCATCACCCTAACCCTAATCCTCACCCCCTCCCTCACACTCAGCCTAACCCTAAGCCTAAGCCTAGCCCTCACCCTAACCGTCAAACTCACCCTCAAACTCACCCTAATACTAAACCTTACCCAATCCCTAAACCTCAACCTAACCCTCAACATCCCCGTAACCCTAACACTAACAATAATGCTAAACTTCTCCCTAACCCTCAACCTAACACTAACTCTAACCCTAAACCTCACCCTCACCCTAACCCTAACCGTAAACCTCACGCTAAACCTCACCCTAACCCTAACCCTCACCCTCACCCTCAATCTCCCCATAACTCTAAACCTAACCCTAAAAATAACACTAACCCTAACACTAAACCTAACCCTAACCCTTACCCTCATGCTTGGCCTAAGCCTAAGCCTAAGCGTAACTCTAATCCAAACCCTCACCCTAATACTAACCCTAACACTAACCCTAACTTTAACCGTAAACCTCACTCTCACCCTAACCCTAACTCTAACCCTTAACCTAAACCTAAACCTCATACTAACCCTAACCCTAACAATCACCCTCACCCTCACCGTAACCGTAACCGTAACCCTAACCCTAACAATAACCAAACACTAACCCTAACCCTCAACCTAACCATAACCCTCACCCTAACACTAACCCTCACCCTAAAACTTACCCTCACCCTAACACTAACCCTAACCCTAACACTAACCCTTACATTAACCCTAATCATCACCCTAACACTAAACCTCACCCTAAACCTAAACCTAAACCTCACCCTCACCCTAGCCCTCACAATAACCCTAACTCTCATCCTCACCCTAAACCTCACACTAACCCTAAAACTAATCCTCAATCTAACCCTCACCCACACCCTTCCCCTAACCCTAACCCACACCCTAACCCTCAACCTCACCCCAATGTAAACCTCACCCTCAGCCTAACCCTCACGTTTACCCTTACCATCACCCCCACACTAAACCTTACCCTAACCATAAACCTCACCTTAACAATCAACCTAACCCTAATGCCACCCCAAAACCACAGCCTCACCGTAACCCTAACCCTAATCCTCATCCTCATCCTAAACCTTACATTAATCCTAACCTTAAAGCTAAATTTAACCCTCATCCTAAACCTAATCCTAACCCTTACCCTAACCCTTAACCTAACCCTCACCCTAACACTCACCCTAACCCTATCTCTTACACTAACCTTAAACCTAACCCTCAACCTCAGCCTCACCCTTACCCTAACTCTAACACTAAACCTCATCCTCACCCTAAGCCTAACCCTAACCCTAACCCTAAACCTCACCCTAACCCTAACCCTAAACCTCAACCTCACCCTAGCCCTCACACTAATCCTAATCCTAAACCTCATCCTATCCCTCACCCTAACACTAACCCTAACCCTCATCCTCACCCTCACCCTAACCCTAACCCTCAACCTAACCCTAACCCTCACCCTAACAGTAACCTTTACCCTAACAGTCACCCTGACCATAAATTTAACCCGAACCCTATCTCTCACTGTAAAGCTAACCCTCACCCTAACCCTCACCCTAGCCCTCACTCTAACACTAATCCTAAACAAAAACCTCATCTCAACCCTCACACTAACCCTAACCCTAACCCTCACCCTATCCCGAACCCTAACCCTCCCCCTGATGCTCAGCCTAGGCCTAAGCCTGAGCCTAACCCCAACCTTAACCTTAACACTAACCCTAACTCTAACACTAAATCTCACCCTCACCCTCACCCTAACCCTAACCCTATCAATAACCTTAACCCTAACCCTTACCCTCACCCTAACCCTAACTCTCACCCTAAACATAACCCTCACACTAACCCCAACCCTCACCCTAACAATTACCCTCTCCCTAACTCTAACATTAACCCTAACACTAACCCTCACACTAACCCTAAACATCACCCTAACGCTAAACCTCACCCTAACACTAAACCTAACCCTCACCCTCATCCTAGCTCTCACTCTAGCCCTAACCCTCATCCTCACCCTAAACCTTACACTAACCCTAACACTAATCCTCAATCTAACCCTCACCCTCACCCTAAACCTAACACTGAACCTCACCATAACACTAAACCTCACCCTTACCGTAACCCTCACCCTCAGCCTAACCATCACCTTTACCCGTAACATCACCCCCACCCTAACCCGCACCCTAAACCTAACCCTCACCCTATCTCTCACCCTAACCCTAACTCTACCCATAAAGCTCAACCTCACCCTAACCCTAACTCTAACCATAACCCTAACACTAACCCTCACCCTAACCCTAACACTAACCCTCACCCTCACCCTCACTGTAACCGTAAATCTTTCCCTAAACCTAACAATAACCCTAACCCTAACGCTAACCCTCACCCCAATCATAACACTCACCCTACCCCTCACCCTCACCCTAACACTTACAATCACACTAACAATAACCCTAAACCTAACACTAATAACCCTAAACCTCACCCTAACCCTAACCCTAAACCTCAACCTCACCCTAGCCCTCACACTAATCCTAATCCTAAACCTCATCCTATCCCTCACCCTAACACTAACCCTAACCCTCATCCTCACCCTCAACCTAACCCTAACCCTCAACCTAACCCTAACCCTCACCCTAACAGTAACCTTTACCCTAACAGTCACCCTGACCATAGATTTAACCCGAACCCTATCTCTCACTGTAAAGCTAACCCTCACCCTAACCCTCACCCTAGCCCTCACTCTAACACTAATCCTAAACAAAAACCTCATCTCAACCCTCACACTAACCCTAACCCTAACCCTCACCCTATCCCGAACCCTAACCCTCCCCCTGAAGCTCAGCCTAGGCCTAAGCCTGAGCCTAACACCAACCTTAACCTTAACACTAACCCTAACTCTAACACTAAATCTCACCCTCACCCTCACCCTAACCCTAACCCTATCAATAACCTTAACCCTAACCCTTACCCTCACCCTAACCCTAACCCTCACCCTAAACATAACCCTCACACTAACCCCAACCCTCACCCTAACAATTACCCTCTCCCTAACTCTAACATTAACCCTAACACTAACCCTCACACTAACCCTAAACATCACCCTAACGCTAAACCTCACCCTAACACTAAACCTAACCCTCACCCTCATCCTAGCTCTCACTCTAGCCCTAACCCTCATCCTCACCCTAAACCTTACACTAACCCTAACACTAATCCTCAATCTAACCCTCACCCTCACCCTAAACCTAACACTGAACCTCACCATAACACTAAACCTCACCCTTACCGTAACCCTCACCCTCAGCCTAACCATCACCTTTACCCGTAACATCACCCCCACCCTAACCCGCACCCTAAACCTAACCCTCACCCTATCTCTCACCCTAACCCTAACTCTACCCATAAAGCTCAACCTCACCCTAACCCTAACTCTAACCATAACCCTAACACTAACCCTCACCCTAACCCTAACACTAACCCTCACCCTCACCCTCACTGTAACCGTAAATCTTTCCCTAAACCTAACAATAACCCTAACCCTAACGCTAACCCTCACCCCAATCATAACACTCACCCTACCCCTCACCCTCACCCTAACACTTACAATCACACTAACAATAACCCTAAACCTAACACTAACCCTCACACTAAACATAACACCCTAATCCTAAACCTCACCTTAACCCTAACAATGAACCTAGCACTCACCATCACCCTTAGCCCTCACCCTAACCCTAATTCTAACCGTCACCCTCACCCTAACCCTAACCCTCATCCTCACCCTAAACCTCACACTAACCCTAACCCTAATTCTCAATCTAACCCTCACACTAACCATAACCCTAACAGTTACCCTAAAACTAAACCTAAACCTGACACTCACCCTTATCTTAACCCTCACCCTCAGCCTAAACTTCAACTTTATCCTTACCATCATCCCCACCCTAACCCTCACTCTAACCCTAAACCTCATCCTAACCCTCACCGTAACCATAAACCTAACCATCACCCTAACCCTAAACCTCACCCTCAACCACACGCTCAGCCTAACCCTAAGCCTAAGCCTAACCCTTAACCTAACGTTCACTATCACTCTAGCCCTCACCCTAACCCTAATCCTAAACCTAACCCTCATCCTAACCCTCAATGTAACCCTAAACCTAACCAACACGCTAACCCTAATCCACACCCCCATCCTCACCCTCAGCCTAACCCTAAGCCTAAGCCTAACCCTAACCCTCACACTCACCCTAAACCTAATCTTAACCCTAACCCTAAGCATAACCCTAAACCTCATCCTAACCCTCACCCTAACATTAACCCTAACACTATCCCTAACCCTCACCCTCGACCTAACCCTCCAAGTAACCCTAAATATAACCATAAACCTCACCCTCATCTTAAACCTAATCCTTACCCTAACCCTAAACATTACCTTATCCCTAACCCTAACCCTCACCCTCATGCTCAGCCTAAGCCTCAGCTTAAGCCTAACACTAACCCTAACCCTAATGCTCACCCTTATCCTAACCCTAACACTAACCCTATGTCTAACCCTAAATCTCACCCTCGCCCTAACCCTAAAACTCACACTAAACCTAAACCTAAACCTCACCCTCACCATAGCCCTCTCCCTAATCCTAATCCTAACCCGGATCCTATCCCTTACCCTAACACTAACCCTAACCCTCACCCTCACCCTAACCCTAATCCTAACCCTAACCCTCAACCTAACCCTAACACTCACCATCACCAGAACACTTACCCTAAAAGTCACCCTGACCCTAAACTTAAACCGAACCCTAACTCTCACCCTAACCCTTACCCTAACCCTAACCCTCACACTCAACCACACCCAAACACTAATCCTAAACCTATCCACATCCCTAAACCTAAGCCTCACACTAACTCTCACCCTAGCCCTCACTCTAACCCTAATCCTAACCCTAAACCTCATCCTAACACTCACCCTAACTCTAACCTTAACCCTCACCCTATTCTGAACCCTAACCCTCATCCTGATGCTCGGCCTAAGCATAAGCCTAAGCCTAATCCTAACCCTAACCCTTACCCTAACCCTAACCCTTACACTAACCTTAACTCTAACCCTAAATCTCAACCTCAACCTAACCCGAACCCTATCAATAACCCTAACCCTAACTCTAACCCTCACCCTCACCCTAACAATAACCATCACCCTAAAACTAACCCTCACACTAACCCTAAACATAACCCTAACCCTAAAACTCACCCTAACACTAACCCTAATCTCAGCCTAACCCTAGCTCTCACCCTAACCCTAACCCTCAGCCTCACACTAAACCTCACACTAACCCTAACACTAATCCTCAATCTAACCCTAACACTCACCCTAACCCTAATCCTAACCCTAACCCTAAACCTCAACCTAACTCTCACCCTAACCTTAACCCTAACACTAACCCTACACCTGACCCTCACCCTCACCCTAACAATAACCCTAACCCTAAACCTCACCCTAATCCTAACCCTAAACCTCATCCTCACCCTAGGCCTCACCCTAACCCTAATTCTATCCCAATACATCTTCCTTACCCTCACCCTAACACTAACCCTAAACCTCACCCTAACCCTAACCCTAATCCTAACCCTAACCCTCAAAATAACCCTAACCCTCACCCTCACTGTAATCCTTAATCTAAACCTCACCCTAACCCTAAAAATGCAAACCCTAACTGGCACCCTAACCCTAAACCTAACCCTCAACTAAACCCTAATAGTCAACCTTACCGTAACCCTCACCTCAACCTAACCCTCACGTTTACCCTTACCGTCACCCCTACCCTAACCATCATCCTAACCCTAATACTCACCCTAAACCTCAGTCTAAAACTAAACCTACCCCTAAACCTCACCCTCACCCTAACAATAACTCTAACCGTATCCTTAACACTAAACCTAACCCTAACCGTTACCTTCAAACTAACCCTAACCCTCACCCTCACCCAAACCCTCAGCCTAAAACTAAGGCTAACCCTAACCCTAACCGTAACCCTCACACTCAACCTAACCATAACACTAAACCTAACAATAACCCTAACCATAACCCTAACCCGCACCCTAACCATAACCCTCACCCTAACCCTAACCCTCACCATAACACTAAATCTCACCCTAAATCTAACCCTAAACCTCACACTAACCCTCACACTAACCCTAAACCTCACCCTAATCCTAAACCTCACCCTAACCCTAACCCTAATCCTAACCCTCACCCTCACCCTAGACCTCACCCTAACCCTAACACTAACCCTCACACTCACACTAACCCTAACCCTCATCCTCACCCTAAACCTCACACTAACCCTAACACTAATCCTCAATCTAAACCTCACCCTAACCCTAAACCTAACCTTAACCCTCACCCTTAACTTAACCCTCACCCTCAGCCTAAACCTCACCTTTACCCTTACCTTCATCCTCACCCTAAACCTCACCCTAAGCCTAAACCTCATCCTAACCCTCACCCTAAACATAAACCTAAACATCACCCTAAACCTAACACTCACCCTCACCCTAGACCTCACCCTAACCCTAAACCTAATTCTAACCCTCATCCTAACACTCACCCTAACACTAACCCTAACCATCACCCTAAACCTAATCCTCACCCCCACCCTCACCCTCAGCTTAAACCTAAGCCTAAGCCAAACCCTAACCCTAACCCTCACACTCACTCTCATCCTCACCCTAATCCTAACACTAACCCTAACCACAACCCTAAACCTCAACCTAACCTTCACCCCATCCTTAACCCTAAAACTAACCCTAACCCTAACCCTCTACCTAACCCTCCAACTAACCGGAAATCTAACCCTAAACCTCAAGCTTACCCTAACCCTCATACTAACCCTATCCCTAAACGTCACCCTAACCCTAACCCTCACCCTCACCCTCACCTTCACCCTCAACATAACTCTAACCCTAACCCTAACAATAACACTAATCCTAACCCTAAACATAACCCTCACCCTAACCCTAACCCTAATACTAACACTCACCCTCATGCTAACACTAATCCTAACCCTAACCCTCACCCTAACCCTAATCCTCACCCTCACCTTAACCTTAAACCTCAACCTAACCCAAACCTAACACTAAAGCAAACCCTAAACCTTAATCTAACATTAACCCTAACCCTCACCCTCACCCTAGCCCTCACCCTAAGCCTAATCCAATCCTTAACCCTCACCCTAAACCTAAATTTAACCCTCACCCATACCCTAACCCTAACCCTAACTCTCAACCTAACCCTAAACCTCAAGCTCATCGTAACCCTGACCCTAATCCTCACCCTAACCCTAAACATAACCGAACCCTAACTCTCACCCTAACCCTAACCCTCACATTAACCCTAACCCTCACACTCAACCTCACCCTCAGCCTAACCCTAAGCCTAACACTAACCCTAACCCTAACGCACACACTCACCCTAACCCTTACCCTAAACCTCATCCTAACACTAAGCCTAACCCTCAACCTCAACCTAAACCTAAATCTAACACTAATTCTAAACCTAAACCTCAACCTCATCCTCACCCTAACCCTAACTCTAAACCTAAAACTCAGCCTGAACCTAACATTAACCCTAACCCTAAACCTCATCCTAAACCTAACCCTAAACCTCACCCTCACCCTAGCCCTCAACCTAACCCTAATCATAACTCTAACTCTCAAACTAACCCACAGCCTAACACAAAACTTAACCTCACCCTCACCCTAACCCTAATCTGAATCCTAACCCTCAACCTAACCCTCACCCTCACAGAAAACCTTACCCTAGCACTGAACCTAACCCTAAACTTAAACCGAACCCTGACTCTCACCGTAACCCTAACCCTAAACCTCACCCTAAACCTAAACCTAAACCTCACCCTCACCCTAGCCCTCACCCAACCCTAATCTTAACCCTAACCCTCTTCCTCACCCTCCCCCTAAACCTTACCCTAAGCCTCAACCTAACCCTTACCCTCACCTTCAACCTCACCCTCAGCCTAACCCTAAGCCTAACCCTAAACCTAACCCTCACATTCACCCTAACCCTAACCCTAAAACTCTCCCTAAAACTAACCCTCAACCTCAACCTCAGCCTAACCTTATGCCTATCCCTAACCCTAACCCTAACCCTCACACTCACCCTAACACTAACCCTAATCCTACTCCTAACCCTAACTCTATCCCTCACCCTCAACATAATCGTCACCATAAGCCTAACCCTAACATTAATCCTAACCCTAACTCTCATCCTCAGCCACACCCTAACCCTAACTCTAACACTAAAACTCACCCTGACCCTAACCCTAACGCTAACCCTATAACTAAACCTCATCCTTGCCCTAATCTTAACCCTCACCCTCACCCTTACCATAACCTTAACCCTAACCCTAACACTAACAATAAACCTAACCCTAACCCTAACCAACACCCTAACCCTCAACATAACGCTTACCCTCACCCTAACACTAACCCTCAACCTAACACTAAACCTCACACTAACCCTAAAACTACTCCTCAATCTAACCCTCACCCTCACCCTAACACTAACCCTAAAACTGACCCTAACCTTAAACCTCACCCTTCCCGTAACCCTCACCCTCAGCCTAACCCTCAACTTTACCCTTACCGTCACCCTCACCCTAACCCTCACTCTAACCCTAACCCTCCCCCTACCCCTAACTCTACAGCTAAACCTCAACCTCACCTTAACCCTAACTCTAACCCTGAGCCTAAAACTAACCCTCACCTGAACCCTAAGTGTAACCATCACCCTAACCCTAATCCTCACCCCCACCGTCACCATCAGCCTAACCCTAAGCCTAAGCCTAAGCCTAACCCTAATCCTCACACTCAGGCTCACCCTAACCTAATCCTAACCCCAACCCTAACCCTAAACCTAAGCCTCAACCTAAACCTCAACCTAATCCTAACACTCACCCTGACTGTCACCCTCAACATAAATCTAACCCTAACCCTAACAATAACAGTAATCCTAATGCTAAACCTAACCCTAACCCTAACCTAACCCTAATGCTAACACTCAACCTCAACCTAAACCTAACCCTAACCCTAACCTTAACCCTAACCCTAACTCTCACCGTAACGCTATCCCTCATCCTAATACTCACCCTAATCTTAAACCTAACCCTAAACCTTACTCTAACACTAACCCTAATCCTCACCCTAAGCCTAAGCCTAACCCTAACCCTAACCCTCACACTCACCCTCACCCTCACCCTAATCTTAAACCTACCCCTAACCGTAACCCTAAACTTCAACCTAACACTCAGCCTAACCTTAATCCTAAAACTAAACTTAACCCTCACCCTCGACCTAACCCTCCAACTAACCCTAAATCTAACCCTAAAACTCACCCTCACCCTAACCCTAATCCTAAACCCTAACCCTAAACATCAACCTAAACCTAACCCTAACCCTCACCCTCACTGTCACCCTCACAATAACTCTAACACTAACACTAACTATAACACTAATCCTAACCCTAACCCTAACTCTAATGCTAATACTCACACTCAAGCTAACCCTAATCCTAACCCTAACCCTCAGCCTAACCCTAATCCTCACCCTCACTCTAACCCTAACCCTCAACCTAATCCTCGCCCTAACCCTAACCCTAACCCTAAACCTTAATCTAACACTAACCCTAAACCTCAACCTCACCCTAGCCCTCATCCTAACCCTAATCCTAATCCTAATCCTCATCCTTACCCTCACCCTAACCCTAACCTTAACCCTCACCCTCACCCTAACTCTAACCATAACTCTCAACCTAACCGTAACCCTCACACTCACCCTAAACCTAAACCTCACCCCCACCCTCACCCTCAGTCTAACCTTAAGCCTAACCCTAACCCTAACCATATCGCTCACACTCACCCTAACCCTGACCCTAAACATAATCCTAACCCTATGCCTAACCCTCACACTCAACCTAAACCTCACCCTAACCCTAAATCTAACACTAACACTAACACTAACCCTCAAACTCAGCCTCAACCTAACCCTAACTCTAACCCTAAACCTCACCCTCACCCTAACCCTAACACTAACCCTAACCCTAAACCTCACCCTAACCCTAAACCTAAACCTCACCCTCACCCTAGCACTCACCAAAACCTTAAACCTAAGCCTAACCCTCATCGTAACCCTCACCCTAACACTAAACCTAACCCTAACCGTCACCTTCACCCTAACCCTAATCCGAACCCTAACCCTCAACCTAACCCTCACCCTCATCCTCACCGTAACCCTAACCCTAACCCTCAACCTAACCCTAAACTTAAACCGAACCCTAATTCTCACCCTTACCCTAACCCTAACCCACACTCCAAACCTAAACCTAAACCTCACCCTCACCCTAGCCCTCACCAAACACTAATCCTTACCCTAACCCTCTTACTAACCCTCCCCCTAACCCTTACCCTAACCCTCACCCTAACTCTAACCCTAACCCTCAAACTCACCCTCAGACGAACCCTAAGCCTAACCTTAAATCTAACCCTAACACACACAATCACCCTCATCCTAACCCTAATCCTAAACCTAACCCTCATCCTAACGCTCCCCATAGTGCTAAACCTCATCCTAACACTAACCCACAGGCTCACCCTCAGCCTAATCCTAAGCCTAACCCTAACCCTAACCCTCACACTCACCCTAACCCTTACCCTATAGCTCACGCTAACCCTAACCCTAACCCTCAACCTCAGCCTAACCCTAAGCCTATCCCTAACCCTAACACTAAACCTCACACTCACCCTAATCCTAACCCTAAACCTACTTTTAACCCTAACCCTAACCCTCACCCTCAACCTAACCCTCACCAGAAGCCTAACCCTAACGTTAATTCTAACCCTAACCCTCACCCTCAGCCTCACCCTAACCCTAACTCTAACAATAAAACTTATCCTAACACTAACCCTAAATATAACCCTAAACCTGACCCTCAACCTAACCCTAACCCTAACCCTAACCCTCAGCTGCACCCTCACCCTCACTATAACTCTGACCCTAACACTAACCATAGCACTAATACTAATCAGAACCATCACCCTAAACCTAACCCTCACACTCATGCTGGGCGTAAGCCTAAGCCTAAGCCTAACCCTAAACCTCACTCTAACCTTAAACCTATCACAAACCCTAACTCTAACCCTAAACGTCACTGTCACCCTAACCCTAATTCTATCCCTAACCCTAAACCTAAACCTCATCCTAACCCAAACTGTAACCCGCACCCTCACCAACACCGTAACCGTAACCCTAACCCTAACCCTAACAACAACCTTAAACATAACCCTAACCCTCACCCTAACCATAACACTCACCCTAAAGCTAACCCTCACCATAACACTTACCCTAACCCTAAAAATAACCCTAAACCTAACACTAAACATCACACTAACCCTAACCATCACCCTAACCATAAACCTCACACTAACCCTATCCCTAACCCTCATCCAACCCTAGCCCCCACCCTAAACCTAACCGTCATCCTCACCCTAACTCTCAACCTCACCCTCAGCCTAACCCTAACACTAAACCTAAACCTCACCCTAACCCTCACCCAAAACCTAAACCTAAACCTAACACTAACCCTAACCCTAACCATAACCCTAAACCTAACCATAAACCTCACCCTAACTCTAACCCTAAACCTCACCCTCACTCTAACCCTACACCTAAGCCGAACCTTAAACTTCACCCTCACACTCACCCTAGATCTGACCCTAACCCTAACCCTTACCCTAACACTCCCCCTAAACCTAACCCTCACCCTCAATCTCACCCTCAGCCTAAAGCTCACACTATCCCTTAACCTAAACCTAACACACACACTCCCCCTCACACCTAATCCTATCCCTAAACGTAACCCTAAACCTAACCCTCCCCCTAAGTCTCACCCCAACCCTAACCCTAAAACTAACCCTTACCATAACCCTCAACCTAAACCTCACCCTAACCGTAACTCTAACCCCAAATCTCACACTCACCCTAACCCTAACTCTAACCCTAAACAAAAACCTAAACCTCACCCTAACACTAACCCTAAACCGAACCCACTCCTTCACCCTCAGCCTAATCCTAAGCCTAACCCTAAACCTAACCCTCACACTCACCCAATCCCTAACCCCAAACCTCACCCTAAACCTAACCCTCACCCTCAACCTCAGCCTAACCCTAAGCCTATCCCTAACCCTAACCCTCACACTCACCCTTACACTAACCCTAATCCTACTCCTAACCCTAACCCTAACCCTCAACCTCACCCTAACACTAACACTCACCCTCACCCTCACCCTCACCATAACTCTAACCTTAACCCTAACAATAACAGTAATCCTAATCCTAAACCTAACCCTAACCCTAACCCTAATGCTAACACTCAACCTCACCCTAACCCGAATCCTAACCCTCATGCTAATCCTAACCCTAACCATCACCCTCACTGTAACCCTAACCTTCATCCTAACCTTCACCCTCACCCTAACCCTAAACCTAAACCTTACCCTAACACTTACCCTAAACCCTTCATCCTAGCCCTATCCTTAACCCTAATTTTAACCTAATAATCATCCTAACCCTTACCCTAACTCTAAGCCTAACCCTAACGATAATCCTAAGCCCAACCCGCACTGTAACACTAACACTAACCCTAACACTAACACTAAACCTAAACCTAACCCTAAACCTAACCCTAATCCTCAGCCTCACCCTCACCCTAACCCAAACCCTAACCCTAACCCTCCTCCTAACTCTAAGCCTAACTCTAACCCTAATCCTAACCTTCACACTCACCCTCACCCTAAACCTAATCCTAAACTTAAGCCTTTCCGTAACCCTAACACTCACCCTAACCCTCAGTCTAGCCATCACCACCCATACACTTATCCTAACCCTAACACTCACCCTAACCATAAAACTCTCTCTAACACTAACCCTCACCCTAACGCTTACCCTCAACCCAACAATGACCCTAACACTCACACTAACCCTAAACATCATCCTAACCCTAAACCTCACCCTAACACTAAACCTAATCCTCACCCTCACCCTAGCCTTTATCCTAACCCTAATTCTCATCCTCACCATAAACCTCACACTAACCCTAACACTAATCCTCAATCTAACCCTCAACCTCACCCTAACACTAACACTAACCCTCACCCTAACCCTTACCCTCACCCTTATTGTAACCCTCAACGTCAGTCTAAACCTCAATTTTACCCTTGCCGTCACCCCCACGATAACCCTCACTCTAACCCTAACCCTCACCATAAACCTAACTCTACCCTGAAACCTCACCCTCAGCCTAACCATAACTCTAACCCTAACCCTAACACTAACCCTCACCCTAACGCTAACCGTAACCATCACCCTAACCCTAATCCTCACCCCCACCCTCACCCTCAGCCTAAACCTAAGCCTAAGCCTAAGCCTAACCCTAAACCTCACCCTCACCCTCACCCTAACCCTAATCCTAACCCTAACCCTAAACCTAACACTAAGCCTCAACCTAACCCTCAACCTAACCTTAACCCTAACACTTACCCTAACCCTAAATCTCGACCTAACCCTCCAAATAAGCTAAATCTAACCATAAAACTCACCCTCACCCTAACCCTAAACCTAACCCTAACACTAAAACTCACCCTAACACTAACACTCACCCTCATCCTCACCCTCACCATAACTCTAATCCTAACCCTAACAATGACAGTAATCCTAACCATAACCCTAACCCTAACCGTAAAGCTAACACTTAACCTCACTCTAACCCTAATCCTAACCCTAAACCTCACCCTAATCCTAACCATCACCCTCACTGTAACATTAACCCTCATCCTAACCCTCACCCAAACCCTAAACCTAACCCTAAACCTTACCCTAACACTAACCCTAATCCTCACCTTCACCCTAGCCCTCACCCTAAACCTAATCATAAACCTAATCCTCATCCTAAGTCTCACCTTAACTCTAAGCCGAACCATAACCCTAACCCTAACCCCAACCCTCACTGTAACGCTAAAACTAAACCTAACACTAACACTAACCCTAAACCTAACAATAATCCTCAGCCTCACCCTCACCCTAACCCAAACCCTAAACCTAACCATCATCCAAACTCTAAGCCTAATGCTATCCCGAATCCTAACCCTCACACTCACCCTCACCATAAACCTAAACCTAAACCTCACCCTATCCCTAACCCTAACCCTCAGCCTAGCCCTAACCCTTACACTTATCCTAACCCTAACCCTCACTCTAAACATAACCCTCACCCTAACCCTAACCCTCACCCTAACACTTACCCTCACCCTAACACTAAACCTAACACTAACCCTCACACTAACGCTAAACATCACCCTAACCCTAAAACTCACCCTAACACTAACTCTAACCCTCAACCTCACCCTAGGCTTCAGAATAACCCTAACACTCATCCTCACCATAAACCTCACACTAACCCTAACACTAATCCTCAATCTAACCCTCAACCTCACCCTACCGCTAACACTAACCCTCACCCTAACGCTAACCCTCACCCTAACCGTAACCCTCACCCTAAACCTCACCCTCACCCTAACCCTTACTCTAACCCTAACCCTAACACTAAACCTCACTGTAACCATAACTCTAACCCTCACCATCACCGTAACCGTAACCCTAAACCTAAAACTAACAATAACCCTAAACCTAACCCAAAACCTCACCCTGAACATAACACTCACCCTAATTCTACCCCTCACCCTAACACTTACCCTGACCCTAACACTAACCATCACACTAACCCTAAACCTCGCCCTAATCCTAAACCTCACCCTAACCCTAATTCTAACCCTCACCCTGACCCTAACCCTAATGCTCATCCTCACCCTAAACCTCACACTAACCCTAAACCTAATCCTCAATCTAACCCACAACCTCACCCTAACGCTAACACTAAACGTCACCCGAACCCTAACCCTCACCTTTACCGTAAACCTCACCCTCAGCCTAACCCTCAGCTTTACCATTACCGTCACCCCCAGGCTAACCCGCACCCTAAACCTAAAACTCACCCTAACTAAAACTGTACCCCTAAACCTCACCCTTAACCTAACCCTTACTCTAACCCTAACCCTAATACTAAACCTCACTGTAACCCTAACCCTAACCCTCAACCTCACTGTAACCTTAACCCTAACCCAAAACCTAACAATAACCCTAAACCTAACCCTAACCCTCACCCTAAATATAACCCGCATCCTAAACCTAACCCTCACGCTAACACTTACCCTCACCCTAACACTAACCCTAAACCTAACACTAAACCTCACACTAACCCTAAACCTCACCCTAATCCTAAACCTCACCCTAACCCTATCCCTAACCCTAATCCTCACCCTCATCCTAGCCCTCACCCTAACGCTAAATCTAACCCTCACCCTCAACCTAATCCTAACACTCATCCTCACCTTAAACCTCACACTAAGCCTAACTTTAATCCTCAGTCTAACCATCACCCTAATCCTAACCTTAACCCTTACCCTAACCCTAATCCTAACCCTAACATTCACCCTTATCTTAAACATCACCGTCAGCCTAAACCTCAACATTACCCTTACCATCACCCTCAACCTAACCCTCACCCTAAACCTCATCCTAACCCTCACCCAAACCGTAAACCTAACCATCACCCTAACCCTAACCCTCACCCTCACCCTAGCCCTCACCCTAACCCTAGTCCTAATCCTAACCCTCAAACTAACCTCACCCTAACCCTAACTCTAACCATCACCCTAACCCTAATCCTCACCCCACCCTCACCGTCAGCCTTAACCTAATCCTAAGCCTCACCCTAACTCTAAACCTCACACTCACCTTCACCCTAACCCTAATCCTAACCCTAACCCTAACCCTAAACCTCATCCTAACCCTCAACCTAACCTTAACCCTAACACTTAACCTAACCCTAACCCTCTACCTAACCTTCCAACTAAACCTAAATCTAACCATTAACCTCTCCCTCAGCCTAACCCTAATCCTAACCCTAACCCTAAACCTCACCCTCACCCTAGCCCTCACCCTAAACCTAATCCTAACCGTACCCCTCATCCTAACACTCAACCTAATCCTAAACCTCACCCTAAATCTAAGCCTAACCCTAATCCTCATCCTCACACTAGTCCTCACCCTAACCCTAATTCTAACCCTCAACCTCACCCTAACCCTAACCCTCATCCTCACCCTAAACCTCACACTAACCCTCACCCTAATAATCAATCTAACCCTCACCATCACCCTAACCCTAACCCTAACACTTACACTAACCCTATCCCTAATGCTCACCCTTATCTTAAACCTCACCCTCAGCCTAAACCTCCCCTTTACCCTTACCATCATCCTCACCCTTACACTCACCCTAACCCTAAACTTCATCCTAATCCTCACCCTAACCGTAAACCTAACCATCACCCTAACCCTAACCCTCACCCTCAACCTCATGCTCAGCCTTACCCTAAACCTAAGCCTAA
Organism: Dipodomys merriami; assembly: GCF_024711535.1. Taxonomy (NCBI): domain Eukaryota; kingdom Metazoa; phylum Chordata; class Mammalia; order Rodentia; family Heteromyidae; genus Dipodomys; species Dipodomys merriami. Next base: position 1,808,759 of record NW_027202360.1, on the reverse strand, counting down.
CCCTTACACTTACCCTTACCCTCACCCTAGCCCTCACCCTAACCCTAATCCTAAACCTAACACTCATCCTAACACTCACCATAACCCCAACCCTAACCATCACCCTAAACCTAATATTCACCCCCACCGTCACCTACAGCCTAACCCTAAGCCTAAGCTTAACCATAACCCTCACACTGAACTCACCCTCAGCCTAACCCTAAGCCTACCCCTAAACCTAAACCTAACACACACATTCCCCCTCACTCTAACCCTAATCCTATCCCTAACCCTAACCCTAACCCTAACACTTCCCCTAACTCTCAACCTAAACTTAACCCTAAAATTAACCCTTACCATAACCCTCAACCTAAACCTCACCCTAACCCTAACTCTAACCTTAAACCTCACTCTCACCCTAACCCTAACTCTAACCCTAACCCAAACCCTAAAGCTCACCCTAACACTAACCCTAACCCTAATCCACACCCTCACCCTCAGCCTAATCCTAAACCTAACACTAACCCTAACCCTTACACTCACCCTGACCCTAAACCTAAACCTCACCCTAACACTAAGCCTCACCCTCAACCTCAGCTTAACCCTAAGTCTGCCCCTAATCCTAACCTTAACCCTCACACTCAATCTAACCCTCACCTTAAACCTGACCCTAACATTAATCCTAAGCCTAACCCTGACCCTTAGCCTCACCCTAACCCTAACACTAAAGCTCACCCTGACCCTAACCCTAACACTAGCCCTATCCCTAAACCTCATCCTAGACCTAAACCTAACACTCAACCTCACCCTCACCATAACTTTAACCCTAACCCTAACACTAACAATAACCTTAACCCTAACCCTAACCTTCACCCTAAACATAACCCTCACCATAACCCTAACCCTAACACAAACACTAACACTAACACTAACACTAAACCTCAAACTCTCCATAGACCTCGCCCTAACCCTAATCCTCATCCTCACCCTAAATTTCACACTAACCCTAACAATAATCCTCAATCTAACCCTCACCCTCACACTAAACCTAACCCTAACCCTCACCATAACGCTAACCCTCACCCTTACTGTAACGCTCAACCTCAGCCTAAACCTCACCTTTACACTTACCGTCACCCCCACCTGAACCCTCACTCTAACCCTAACCCTCACCCTAACCCTAACTCTACCCTGAAACCTCACACTCACCCTAGCCCTAACTCTAACCCTAACACTAACACTAACCCTCACCCTAACCCTAACCCTAACCATCACCCTAACCCTAATCCTCACCTCCACCCTCACCCTCAGCCTAACCCTAAGCCTAAGCCTAACCCTATACCTAAACCTCACACTCACCCTCACCCTAACCCTAATCCTATTTCTAACCCTAACCCTAACCTAAACCTAACACACACACTCACCCTCATCCTAACCCTAATCCTAACCTTAACCATAACAATAACCCTAACCCTAACCCTAACCGTAAACCCCACAGTAACCCTAACCCTAACCCTCACCTGCACCATCACCTTCACCGTAACTCTAAACCTAGCCCTAACAGTAACACTAATCCAAACCAGAACCATCACCCCAAACCTAACCCTCACCCTCATGCTCGGTCTAAGCCTAAGCCTAAGCCTATCCCTAACCCTCACCCTAACCCTAATGCTATCACAAACCTTAACTCTAACCCTAAAACTCACTGTCATCCTAACCCTAATTCTAACCCTAAACCTAAACCAAAACCTCATCGTAACCCTAACTGTAACCCTCACCCTCACCCTGACCGAAACCGTAACCCTAACCCTATCCCTAACAATAACCTTAACCATAACCCTAACCCTCACCCTAACCAAAACTCTCAACCTAACCCTAACCCTAAACCTCACGCTAACCCTTTCACTAACCCTCACCCAACCCTAGCCCTCACCCTAACCCTAACCCTCATCCCCACCCTATCCCTCACCCCCAGCCTCACCCTCAGCCTAACTATAAACCTAACCCTAAACCTCACCCTAACCCTAACCCTCACCCTAACCCTAACCCTAAACCTAACACTAACCCTAAACCTATCCCTCACCCTCAGCCTCAACCTAACCCTAACTCTAACCCTGAGCCTCACCCTCACCCTAATCCTAACCCTAACCATAAACCTCACCCTAACTCTATCCCTAAACCTCACCCTCACCAGGGACCTTGCCCTAACACTAATCCTAAACCTATCCCTCATCCCAACCCTCCCCCTAACACTAACATTAACCCTAACCATCACCCTCACCCTCAGCCTAAATCTAAGCCTAACCCTAGACCTAACACTAACAAACAAACTCACCCTCACCCTAACGCTAACCCTAGCACTAACCCTTACTCTCCCCCTAACTCTCACACTAACCCTAATCCTAACAGTCAACCTAACTCTAACTCTAACCCTAAAGCTCACCCTCAACCTAACCCTAATTCTACACCTAAGCCAAACCCTAAACCTCAACCTAACCCTAACCGTCACCATCACCCTTACCCTCACCTTAACCGTAACCCTAAACCTAAACCTAACAATAACCAAAACCCTAACCCTAACCTTCACCCTAACCATAACCGTCACCCTAACCCATAACCTCACCTTAACACTTACCCTCACCCTAACACTAAATCTAACACTAACACTAACCCTCACACTGACCCTAACCCAAACCAAACCCTGAAACTCAACCGAACCCTCACCCTCAACCTAAACCTAACACTACCCCAAACCCTAATCCTCACCTTAACCATCCCCCTAACCCTATATCAAAACCTCAACCTTACTCTCAACCTAACCTAACCCTAAAACTAACCCTAACACTAACCCTAAACCTAACCCTAAACCTAACCCTAAGCCTCAGCCTTAACCTCACCCTAACCCAAACCGTAAGCCTCATCATAACTCTAAGCCTAACCCTAACCCTAATCCTAATCCTCAGACTCACCCTAACCCTAACCCTAATCCTAAACCTAACCCTATCCATAACCCTAATCCTCACCCTAAGCCTCAGCTTAGCCCTCACCCTTAAACTTATCCTAACCCTAAACCTCAACCTAACTATAAACATGACACTAAACTTAACCCTAAACCTCACCGGAACCCTCGCCCTCTCCCTCACACTCATGCTCAGCCTAAGGCTAAGCCTAAACCTAACCCTAACCCTCACCCTAACCCTAAATCTAACCCTAACCCTAAACCTAAACCTCATCCTAACCCTAATCGGAACACGCACCCACACCCACACCGTAACCGTAAGCCTAACCCTAACCCTAACAACAACCTTAACCATAACTCTAAACCTCACCCTAGCCATAACACTCATCCTAAAGCTAACCCTCCCCCTAACACTTACCCTAACCCTAACAATAACCCTAAACCTAACACTAACCCTCACACTAACCCTAACCATCACCCTAACCCTAAACCTGACACTAACTCTATACCTAAACCTCACCCAACCCTAGCCCTCACCCTAACCCTAACCCTCATCCTCACCCTAACCCTCACCCTCACCCTCAGCCTAACCCTAACCCTAAACCTCACCCTAACCCTAAACCTAAACCTAACACTAACCCTAATCCTAACCCTCACCCTCAGCCTCAACCTAACCCTATATCTAAACCTAAACCTCAACCTCAGCCTAACCCTAACCCTAACCATAAACCTCACCCTAACTCTAACCCTAAACCTCACCCTCACACTAGACCTGGCGTTATCGCTATTCCTAACCCTAACCCTAATCTTAATCCTCCCCCAAACCCTAACCCTAAACCTAACCCTAACCATCACCCTCAACATCAGCCTAAACCTAAGCCTAACCCCAGACCTAACCTTAACAAACACACTGACCCTCACCCTAAACCTAACCCTAATCCTATCCCAAAACCTAACACTAAACCTTACCCTCCCCCTAACTCTCATGCTAACCCTAACCCTAAGCGTCACCCTAAACGTAATTCTAAACCTAAACATCACCCTCACCCTAACCCTAACTCTAACCCTAACCCAAACGCTAAACCTCAAAGTAACCCTAAACCTAACATTCACCCTCAGCCTCACCCTAACCCTAAATCTAACCCTAAACCTCACCCTCACCCTAAGCCCAACCCTAACCATAAACCTCACCCTAACTCTAACCCTAAGCCTCACCCTCACCCTAGCACTTGCCCTAACCCTAATCCTAAACCTAACCCTAATCTTAAACCTCCCACTAACCCTAACCCTAACCCTAACTATCACTCTCACCCTCAGCCTAAAACTAAGCCTAACTCTAGACCTAACCCTAACAAACACACTGACCCTCACCCTAAACCTCAACCTAATCATATCCCTAAACCTAACACTAACCCTTACCCTCGCCTAACTCTCACCCTAACCCTAACCCTAAGCGTCACCCTAAACCTAAACCTCACCCTCACCCTAACCCTAAATCTAACCCTAACCCAAACCCTAAACCTCAACATAACCCTAACCCTAACCCTCACCCTCACCCTCACCGTAAATGTAACCCTAAACCTAAACCTAACAATTACCCTAACCCTAACCCTAACCCTCACCCTAACCCAAAACCTCACCCTAATACTTACCCTCACCCTAACACTAACCATAAAACTAACACTATCCGTCACACTGAACCTAACCCTAACCCTAACCTTAAACCTCAAGCTAACCATCACTCTCAATCTAAACCTAACACTACTCTAACACTAACCCTCACCCTATCCCTCCCCATAACCCTATATCTAAACCTCACCCTCACCCTAACAATAAACCTAACACTAACACTAACACTACCCCTAAACCTAACCCTAAACCTAAACGTAATCCTCAGCCTCAACCTCAACCTAACCCAAACCCTAACCCTAACCCTCATCCTAAACCTAACCCACACCCTCACCCTCAGCCTAATCCTAAGCCTAACCCTAACACTAACCTTCAACCTCAGCCTAATCCTAAGCCTATCCCTAACCCTAACCCTAACCCTGACACTCACCCTAATCCTAACCCTAATCCTACTCCTAACCCTAACCCTAACCCTCACCCTCAACCTAACCCTCACCATAAGCCTAACCCTAACATTAATCCTAACCCTAAACATCACCCTCCGCTTCACCCTAACCCAAACTCTAACACTAAAACTTATCCTAACACTAACCCTAAATCTAACCCTAAACCTCACCCTCAATCTAACCCTAACCCTAACTCTCACCTGCACCCTCACCCTCACCGTAACTCTAACACTAACACTAACAATAACACTAATCCTAAACAGAACCATCGCCCTAACCCTAACCCTCACCCTCATGCTTAGCCTAAGCCTAAGCCTAAGCCTAAGCCTAAGCCTAACCTTCACCCTAACCCTAAACCTATCACAAACCCTAACTCTAACCCTAAACCTCACTGTCACTCTAACCCTAATTCAATCCTTAACAGTAAACCTAAAACTCATCCGAACCCTAACCGTAACCCTGACCCTAACCCTCACCTTAACCGTAACCCTAAGCCTAACAATAACTTTAACCATAATCCTAACCCTCACCCTAACCATAACCCTCACCCTAAACCTGAACCTCAACCTAACACTTACCCTAAACCTAACAATAAACCTAACCCTAACACTAACCCTCACACTAACCCTAACCATTACCATAACCCTAAACCTCACGCTAACCCCATCCCTAACCCTCACCCAACCCTAGCCCTCACCCTAACCATAAACCTAATCCTCACACTAACCATCACCCTCATCCTCACCCTCAGCCTAACCCTAACCCTAAACCTAACCCTCACCCTAACCCTCATCCTAAACCTAACACTACCCCTAACACTAACCCTCACCCTCAGGCTCACGCTAAGCCTAAATCTAACCCTAAAACTCACCCTCACCCTAACCCTAACCCTAACCATAAACCTCACCCTAACTCTAACCCTAAGCCTCACCCTCACCCTAGCGCTTGCCGAAACCCTAATCCTAACCCTAACCCTAATCCTAACCCTCACCCTAACCCTAACCCTCACCCTAACCCTAACCCTAACCCTAACCCTAACCTTAAAACATCACCCTCACCCTCAGCCTAAAACTAAGCCTAACCCTAGACCTAACCCTAACAAACACACTGACCCTCACCTTAACACTAAACCTAATCCTATCCCTAACCCAAAAACTAACCCTTACCCTCCCCTAACTCTGACCCTAACCCTAACACTTAGCGTCACCCTAACCTTAAACCTCACCCTCACCCTAACCCTAAATCTAACCCTAACCCAAACCCTAAACCTCAACCTAACCCTAACCCTAACCCTCACCCTCACCCTCACTGTAACCGTAACCCTAAACCTAAACCTAACAATAACCCTAACCCTAACCATAACCCTCACCCTAACCATAACCGTCACCCCAACATATAACCTCACCCTAACAATTACCCTCACCCTAACATTAACCCTAACACTATCCCTCACACTGACCCTAAACCTGAACCTAATCTTAAACCTCAACGTAACCCTCACCCTCAACCTAAACCTAACACTACCCCTAAACCTAACCCTCACCCTATCCTTCCCCTTAACCCTATATCTAAACCTAACCTTCACCCTAACATTAACCCTAACCCTAACACTAACACTACCCCTAAACCTACCCCTAAACCTAACCCTAATCCTCAGCCTCAACCTCACCCTAAACCAAACCCAAACCCTAAACCTCATCCTAACTCTAAGCCTAACCCTAACCCTAATCCTAACCCTCACACTCACCCTAACCCTAATCCTAAACCTAACCATATCCCTAACCCTCACCCTAACCCTCAGCCTAGCCCTCACCCTTAAATTTATCCTAACCCTAAACCTCAACTTAACTCTCAACCTAATCCTAACCCTCACCCAGACCCGAACACTAACCCTCACCCTCATGCTCCGCCTAAGCCTAAGCCTAAACCTAAGCCTAAGCCTAACCCTAACCCTCACCCTAACCCTAATCCTCACCTTCACTGTAACATTAACCCTCAACCTAATATTCACACTAACCCTAACCCTAACCCTAAATCATAAGCTAACACTAACCCTAACCCTCAATCTCACGCTAGCCCTCACCCTAACCCTAATCCTAACCCTAATCCTCATCCTTACCCTCACCCTAACCCTAACCTTAACCCTCACCCTAACCCTAACTCTAACCGTAATTCTCAACCTAACCCTAACCCTCACGCTCACGGTAACCCTAACCCTAACCCTCAACCTAACCCTAAGCCTCACACTCAACATAAACCTAACCCTCACCCCCAACCTCACCCTCAATCTAACCCTAAGCCTAAACCGAACCCTAACCATATCGCTCACACTCACCCTAACCCTTATCCTAAACCTAATCCAAACCCTAAGCCTAACACTCACACTCAACCTAAACTTCACCCTAACCCTAAATCTAACACTAAACCTAACCCTCAAACTCAGCCTCACCCTAACCCTAACTCTAACCCTAAACCTTACACTCACCCTAACCCTAACATGAAACCTAACCCTAAACCTCACCCTAACCCTAACCCTAAACCTCACCCTCACCCTAATCCTAACCGTAACCCTCATCCTAACCCTCACCCTAACAATAAACCTAACACTCACCATCACCCTCAATCAACCCCTAATCCGAACCCTAACCCTCAACCCAACCATAACCCTCACCTTCACCATAACCTTTGTCCTAACGCACAACCTAACCCTAAAATTAAACCGAACCATAACTCTCACACATACCCTAAACCTAACCCTCACCCCAAACCTAAACCTAAACCTCACCCTCACCCTAGCTCTCACCGAACCCTAATCCTAACCCTAACCTTCTTCATAACTGTCCCCCTAACTCTTACCCTAACCCTCACCCTAACCCTAACCCTAGCCCTCAAACTCACCCTCAGCCTAACCCTAAGCCTAACCCTAAACCTAACCCTAACACACACACTCACCCTCACCCTAACCCTAATCCTAAACCTAACCCTAATCCTAAACCTCCCCATAACCCTAACCCTCAACCTAAGCCTAACCCTCACCCTAACCCTCACCCTAACCCTAACCCTAACCCTAATACTACTCCTAACCATAATCCTTACCCTAAAACTCAACCTAACCCTCACCTTAAGACTAACCCTAAAATTAATCCTAAACCTATCCCTCATCCTCAGCCTCACCCTAACCCTAACTCTAACTCTAACCGTAAACCCCAGCCTAACCCTAAACCTAACCCTCACCCTCACCGTATCTCTAACCCTAACACTCACAATAACACTAATCCTAACGAGAAACATCAACCTTTCCCTAAACCTCACCCTCATGCTAGGCCAAAGCCTAAGCCTAAGCCTAACCCTAACGCTAACCCTCACCCTAACCCTATCACAAACCCTAACTCTAACCCTAAACCTCACTCTCACCCTAACCCTAATTCTATCCCTAACCCTAAACCTAAACCTCATCCTAACCCTAAATGTAACCCTCACCCTCACCCTCACCATAAACCTAAACCTAACACTAACAATAACCTTAAGCATAACCCTAATCCTCACGCTAAACATAACCCTCACCCTAACCCTTACCCTCACCCTAACACTTACCCTAACCCTTTAAATAACCCTAACCCTAACACTAACCCTCACACTAACAATAACCATCACCTAACCCTAAACCTCACGCTAACCCAGTCCCTAACCCTCACACAACCCTAGCCCTCACCATAACCCTAACCCTCATCCTCACCCTAACCCTC